>NC_073693.1:75919107-76085165 GCF_029784155.1 Uranotaenia lowii | reverse complement strand
CACAGAGTTTGCAGCTAAATTGATCTCAAATTTCAACTGATACTTAGTCTCTAAGTCATGGCCGTAGGAACGGGAAGGTAGGGTGCTGGGTATGAAGTTAGTTTTTGGGGATAATTACGAGATATTCTACTGAAAATTTTAATCAAAATTTATTGTTCGAGAGCAACAGTTTTGATTCAAAACAAAGATAAAATCCTCAAAAACTCAAGAATTTATAGATGTATTACTTGATTCCAAATGTTCTTTAGAATATCTTTTTCAGTCCAAATTTGCAATAATCGTTTTCTGTACCCAACTAATAATACGTAACTTTCATTAAGAATTTTCATTGTTTCATTTGTTATTTATTTCATTTACATAGTATCTCACGACATAACTTGACGAACATAATTCCTAAAATTCACTCGGTCCATGCAACCGTTCTCCAATTTCTCGGGCACCCTACGTTCGCCAGATCACGCTCCACTTGGTCTAACCACCTCGCTCGTTGCGCCCCCGCTCGTCTTGTTCCTACCGGATTCGTAGCGAACACCTGTTTTGCAGGACAGTCATCCGGCATTCTCGCAACATGTCCCGCCCAGCGTATCCGGCCAGCTTTCACCACCTTCTGGATACTGGGTTCGCCGTAGAGTCGCGCGAGCTCGTGGTTCATCCTTCGCCTCCACACTCCGTTCTCCTGTACGCCGCCACAAATGGTTCTTAACACTCGTCGCTCGAATACTCCGAGTGTACGCAGGTCCTCCTCGAGCAATATCCATGTCTCGTGCCCGTAGAGAACAACCGGTCTAATGAGCGTCATATACAGGTTACACTTCGTGCGAGGGCTAAGTCTTTTCGACCGCAGTTGCTTGTGGAGTTCATAGTAGGCACGGCTTCCGCTGATAATTCGCCTCCGGATCTCACGGCTGGTGTCATTGTCTGCGGTCACCAGTGAGCCGAGAAAGACAAAGTTTTCGACTATCTCTAGCTCGTCGCCGTCGATCGTGAACTTGATATTACTGGACAAGCGGGTTCGGTTGGTCTCGAATCCGCAGGCCAGCATGTACTTCGTCTTGGACGTATTAATCATCAACCCAATCCTTCCTGCTTCGCGTTTTAGTTTGCGGTATATCTCCTCCACCGCCGCAGATGATCTGCCGACTATATCAATGTCATCGGCAAAGCAGATAAGTTGACTGGATCTGTTGAAAATCGTGTCCCGCATTTCGCCCACCGCTCGTCGAATAACACCTTCTAGCGCCACTTTAAACATCATGCAGGATAGACCATCACCTTGTCGAAGCCCCCTGCGCGATTCGAATGAACTCGACAATTCACCCGAAATCCGCACACAGCAGTGCGTTCCATCCACCGTCGCCTTGATCAGTCTGGTCAGCTTCCCGGAAAAGCCGTTCTCGTCCATGATTTTCCATAGCTCATTACGGTCGATCGTGTCGTATGCGGCTTTGAAGTCGATGAATAGATGGTGCGTAGGGACTTGGTGTTCACGGCATTTTTGGAGGATTTGCCGTAATGTGAATATCTGGTCCGTCGTAGACCGTCCCTCCATAAAGCCGGCCTGATGACTTTCTACGAATCTGTTTGCTTGTGGCGTTAGGCGGCGGAGTGTAACAATAAATCTAGAGGTTTTTTTTATTGAAATTAACGTACAAGCAGATTTTACCTTGGCCTTGCTTGGATTCACAGAAAATACAAATCGATATAAATCGATTCGCTTCAAATTTTGTTTCAACTTTTTTTAATCTTCATTATGACGGATTTCAGCAACACATAAATCAATAAGTCCATTTTAATTTTGATAAGAGTTGTCATCTAATAAAAATATTGTTTTGAAACAAACAAACTAACAAACTAAAAGGTTTGAAGGAATGTAATTTCAAATTAAATCTTCACATATCTTGAAAATAATTGTATACCATCAACATTTGAGAAAGTGGGAATATATTAAGCTTTATATTCACAATATCCAAATGATGATATTTTGTTTTTTAATTCTCAAAAATGAGGCCTTTTTTTGGAAATCAAAAAGAAATATCTTAAACTAAAACGTACGGCCAGTTTCTATGATGATCTGACTCTTCGAGATATATGTATGTTTTCCCTGTAATTTGATATATTCGAGAATTATTTGTTATCAATTTTCTTTCTAGACTTGTGCAAACGTTTTGTTGAGGGCTTATCCCTGATGATTTTGAACGCATTTAAATTTTACATTTTAATATTTTTTTTTAATTTGAGGTTGAAGATCCTCTAATGGTCCTTTGAAGTTCAACAAAACAATACATAAAATAGATACCTTCCGTTTTACAGTGTTGATAAGAAAGATGATATTTGAGTCTTCTTCTTCTTCTTCTTACATCATCATGGCCAAAACATGTAGCCATCCTGGAAAATGGAAGACTTGCGTCTATCATTTTTCTTTTCAGCGTATTACCTGTTACATATTCCTATGCATTGCAGATATTACTACAGCCAGGCCAACCATGGGATGAAAACCGCGAAGGATACAGGATACAAGGGTGGAATGAAGAGTGGAGATCCCTACCAAACGCATCATATAATATTTTGAATATGTAAAGTTCTAAATATGAGTTTTTGTCATTTTGGAAAGTATCTATGGAATATTGATACATTAAATGCTGTTAAGGAATTAGGAAATTACGATACTTTCTAACATTATACTCACCGCAATAAAAATTAGAATATAGAATATTACATTTGGGTTTCTGTAGATCGACTATTTTGCCTTCGTACTTTCCGTTTACTCAGGCTCTACGTCAGGCATGTCAAACTCGTTTAAGTGTGCGGGCCGCATTAAAAATTTTCTATGACGTAGAGGGCCGCAGCCAAAATCAGTTAGAAAACATAACATATTAGTTTCGCGGAGATTAGATACAATAAAATGGAATATAGTTTTAAGTAAACTTGGAATGAAATTTTGCGTTAAATTTTTATGTAAGCTTTTAATGTTTAACATTCTTATATTATCATGGCTTGTGATATAGCTCAGTTGGCAAGTCTGTTGACTCCTGAGCCGATGTCCGCGAGTTCGAGCCCAAGAGTAAATATCGAACACAGTTGTACCGGATAAGTTTTTCAATAACGATCCGCCAACTACAACGTTGGGAGAGCTAAGTTGGCCTTGCTCGAGTGCAGTCGCGTTTATTTTCGATGGTCGCGTTTTGCTTTGTTATTCCACGAAATTTATTTTTCCTTTTCCGTATAAGAAGTTTCTCGAGAACGGCATTCGTGTATTAAATGCAAACTTTTTCCACGATGCTCAATGTTTGAGTTGTGAAAAATGCAATAAAATGGAGATTCAATCTGATATGATCTAATCTGAAGAAAGGAAACAAAAAGTTGAAAGTGCAAAAAAAGTTAAAAATTGAATTTTTTACAAATGGACGTCGTCATTTTTGCAATTTGGATGTTTGGTTAAACGGGTGTTAATTTGTTTGTTCCTGCTGATCATAATGGTGTTAAAGCAAATCAAAATTTGCGATTTAGAATCGATTGAGCAACCAGCAGTTAAAAAGTGTTGATTGTTGATTCAATTTGGTCATTCTTGGTGCTGGGGGAGGAGGGAATGGTGTGAGTGGAATTAAATAAGTAACAGCGGCCAGATAGTGAGTGTGATATGCTGAGTAAAATATGACACACGGAGGAGGCTTAACAAGAAAAACGCTGAACTATCATCGTCATCAAACCATGGAGGCCTTCTAGCATGAAGCAAAACCATGAACAACAGCACCACAGCTAAGTTAATTTTTAATATTCACTTTTTCTCTTAACCTATGACCTTTTTTAATAAGCATGATAGTTTCTAATTATTCCTAAGGCATGTTTCTGCTAGTGCGGTTTCATCGTAAAACGGGAGGAAAGTTTGATCCCGAATAGAAAAATCTGGTATGTGTGGTGTGTGCGCGAACTTTCTGCGAAATCGTTCAACGGCTACTTTGATCGCTTTCTAGTTCTTACTGTTACGCCTGGAGAAGTTTTTTTTTTTTTTGGAATCTTATTGAATGGCATTATTAGAGTTCTTGGTGAAAAGCTTATTCGATTTTTGCTTTTTCTAAACTTAGGAAATTGGAATAATATTTTTTTTCAAAAATATGATATTTTCATGAACTATTTGCACTTTTATTACATCACAAAACTTTTTCTTTTTGTATTGAGAAGAATAAAAAAACGTGAAAATGCATGTAACAATAAAAAATCCGAGTGACTGACAATTAATACGTGATCAATTATTTGATCACTTTTTTTTCATTCTCAAAAAATAATAAGGGAGAAAAATCAACACCAATCCAGACACCAAGTTAACTTACCAGAAATGAAAATCCCATCTTCATTGACAATAAATCAAATTCATGCCTATCGTTAGAACTACTCAAATTATACGCATATTTTTCGATTGGATTCGAAAGATTAATGAGGTAACTAGGCAATTTTGTCCAAGGATAAGTAAAAGCAGTTATTCGATAAATATATATTAGGCACTGTCGTGGTGTATTGATCTGATAATTCTAGTAGATGCCAACCGAATTGTATAAATACCAATACTGGAAACATAACGCAGAACTAATGATATTATATATTGCACGCAACGCACGTTGTTTTAATCATTGTTATTAAATCCAATCATAAATAATAGTTTTTAGAATGTATTCCTTTTGGTGCTGAAATCTTTTGGAATGGAAAAATTCTAAAGATTTTGGTGCTGTATTAATAATTTCTCTGCTCTTTCAAATCTTTTCAAAAGCGAGCAATGGCGCTATAACCATGGTCGATGACCTGAGATGATGGTACAGGGATCCAGAATTAAACAGTGTATAATGGTTAAAGAAATTTCTTTTATTATTGTATTGTTAAATTTGGGACTCTCTGTAGAAAAACCTCATTTCCGTCCCCTGAAGGAAGAATCGCAAGGCCCAACACCAAGGAGCATAGAAATATCTTAGTATCTATGCTCCCAACGAACAAATATCAAATGAATATGGGAACGTATAGTACTGTTGTCCACGTTTCTTCCTCCCCTGGTTCCAGTCGTCTCTGCGTCCAATACTGCACAGTGGGCCCGGCCTTGTAAAGATGAATAGTAAATGTATTTTTACTATTCACCGGGATGCTGACAAGATCTGGCTGTGTATGTATCATAAGCATAAGCATAAGCAACGATCCGCCAACTACAACGTTGATAAAGTCGCGAATGCCATAATGATGGTAAAACGACTATAATCGAAACAAAAAAAAAATTCTTATATTATAATGCATTATATGTAGTGTCCTGATATCAGGTTGAAGTTTATTTGTCACTGACACTTTCATTATTGATAATAAATTTGTATCAGATAATCTCGAACGATGATGAGTTTTTGTAGCTTTCATTATGGAAAAAAAAACTGCTCACATAAGGCTATGATCATTTAGTATCCGAGCAGTTACAAACGTGTGTATTTTAAAAACTATTCATTCGATCGTAAAACTGTTTATGGTGGAAATGTAGATGCTAATATGACATTTAATGTAAAAATATAAAAAAAAATTATCAACGATTTCAAGAAAAACTCTAACTTTTTCATTAAATCTTTTTTTTTTTTATCTTTGCACACTTTTTTCAGTCATGTATTGATTTATTTTTTTTTACCACAGAAGCAAAACCTTTGCAAAATCAAGATATTTTACAAAAATTCATCTAGAAAAAGCTATTGGAATCTGGTTGGAACCTTTTCATGAGTAGGCATCTCGAAGAATTTGATCTCTTAAATCCGGTTTCAACATACATTTTTTTGTCCATCGGAACACATCTGTCATATTGCGTAAAACCCGGATGCTCAGATTGCGATCTTTGGAACTGATCATTATTAGTTATTTACTTGGAGTCTACTAGTCAGCCAACACTTTTTGCCTGCCGGAAATGGATACTTTGCATTATTTAAGGAGTCTGCATTCAGTTATCCCCAATAACCATAGACTATTTACCATATTTAAGATCAAGGGTTGCACTCCGATGGTTGTTTTGAACTTTGTGTGGATCCTAGAGTGGATCCTTATACTTCTTAACCGTTTGGTCAAAAAAAATCAGAAAAAATCAACTGTTTATGAGCTTTCAAATCAACAATGAAGAATTTTCGAGGCGCAAAATGCGTAAAAAGAGCATATTTGTGAAAAATTATTTTAACCATGCTTTTTTGCATCGCAAATATATCAAACACACGTATACCTAAAAATCTATTAAAAATAGGCAAGATAGTCTTTTTCATAACCAACACAACGCTACTAAAGTTTTGCATGTCCGGCTCTATTAACGTAGATATCACCGAAATAAAGTGCCCGGATATTAAATGATCATAGCTTTAGATAGCTTTAGATAGCTAGCTGTCAGGCAAATAGCTGTAAAATTTTGGTACAGCCACTTCAATGTATTTCGCTTTTAATAAAGAATCGCACTGCAGCTCTATCAACTCTAGTTGCAAATTCTCGGCAGCATTTTTAGGAGCAAACGGAAATGGAGATACAATCAACGAAAATTCTTGCTCGTATGAATTAAAGTCACGAAAACGGCTTTTGAATGCATTTACCAAATGCTGCAGCCTCATTTGATCTTTTCAGTTCTTGACACGTAGAGTAGTGCACAAGGTTTTTTTTGGAAATTTGGTTGATCCATATCCGTAACTTCACTTGAAAGTTTTTCACATCATCACAAGCAGTTATGATATTTTTTTCTTTTCCTTGAAGCTTTAGGTTCATATCTTGAAGGTGGCCAGTGAGATCAACGTCAAATGCCAAATCCTGAACCCAGTCGTCTGCTTGAAAATGTTCAACGGGTACACCTTTCATTTCCAAAAATAATATTATTTTCTCTCGTAGCAAAAAAATCTTTTCAATACTTTGTGGCAGGAAAGCCAGCGTTCTTCTGTATAGTAGGGAATTTTGTGAAAATTGAAGACGGGGCTACGCGGGCCGCATTGACCAAGACCGCGGGCCGCATGCGGCCCGCAAACCCCCAGTTTGACATGCCTGCTCTACGTTGTTCCCCTATAGAATTCCTAAACCAAATAGTGATCCAAGGAAAGAGTCAATTTATTTTAAAGCGAATACAAACGCATATAGGAGCTCAATGAAACGATTTCCCTTCGAAGACAATCCATTAACTTAACAATAAACGCATTTATAAGGTTTATGATGGTTGGCATCTTACAAATACTAAAACCACCAACTCACAGAAAGTGTACTACGTATGCTGCGACCAGACTCGATATCATTACCTTTGACTCAGGCGACTTGAAGGCAATTCTGTAGGCCACGAGCGGCTTAGAATGAAGGTTATTCAAAATATCCTAATTTCCAACATTCCTAACAGGCTAGTTGCATTTTTTTTAATCCTGAAGATAAGCTGATCATTTCCGCCAAGAATATTTTACCATTACCACGTACTTTTTACAGCATACTGAAAAAAAAACGTTAACGTGAACTCAGGATAGTTGTTTCTAATGCCCAGCCCATGGTGGTGGTGAAAATTATTTAAATTTTGATTTTTTTTTCTATGTATACTTTTAAACCATTTTCAGCGATTTTAAATGTGAGATTTATACATTTCATCAATTCATTTAGTGAAACTTATTTGTTACCCAAGTTTTGAAATTTTTACTGAGTTTTTATAAGTATCATGAGATCTTTTATTTTGCCGAAATGTATGTTTAATTGATATGGATTTCCCACCCTTTTCGTCTTCCAAAGTGGGGAGGGTTTACGAACTAAATAAAAACATTTGAAGTATCTAAATATCGTCACATGCATCATTTGGCGCCATATGTTTGATAAGTTTTCAAGTTTTGTCAAATAAATCTCTTATAAGTACTCGGCCATTTTGATTGACTGACAATTTATGCCAAAAAAAATTTTGCACACAAAAACCTCCTGATATTAAATTTGGTTCTTTTGGTTAATAAATGCTAAGGCGATACAACAAAATTATATGGAATCTCTTCCTTCCCTCTCCTCTACACCCTGCAAAGCAAATGGGTTTATAACAATCATAGAAAATATCTCGAACTTCTACATGTTGAATTTTGTTCCATTCGCATGATTAATTCTTAAGTTATTCCAACGAAATTGAATGAGGGACTCTCTTTCCTTCCTATGGAATCATTGAAAGAAGGGTGGTGTTTAAAATAATAGTTGAACCATTTCTAAAGCCATAAATTTTTCCCATGTTAAAATTGTTTCATTTCATAGATAAGTTCTCGAGTTATGCAAAAAATTGTATAGGAGCATCTATCCTCAATTGAAGAATGGAGGGGTTTCGTATAATCATAAAACCATATCTCATATAGCATGCTCTCCCATGCCAAATTTGTTTCCATTTGCTTGATTAGTTATCAAGATTTGCAAAAAAATTAAAAGGAGCCCCTTTGCCTTTCCTATTTCCTCATTGGAAGGAAGGACCGAGTGGTACCAAATATCAATACTAACCTTTTCTGTAATGGAGCACCTCTCCCTCCTTCCCATCTCCCTACTTGAAGGGGGGGGGGGGAGGGGAACTAAAGACTAAGGGAAACATTTATCGTACCCCAATACCATGTTAATTTCGTAAAATTGTTCAATTTATTCAGCAGTTATGCAAAAATGTATTCCTATCTCCTCAATGGAAAGAACTAGGGGTTTCATATAACACTGGGTGACAGCCAAAAAATAGTCTGGGGTTTCTCAGCTGATTTAGACTAATTTTTGTGTCCTGAGTTAGAATATCACATTGATTTTGCTGTATCAGGTCAACTTTTTGAGATACAGCCATATGGCTATATACGCTTCAATATGCTAGTAATAGGGGTTTTGTGTTCAATCTATGTAATTATAAAGTTAACTTATTAACATAATTAACAAAATTTATTATCTGAAAGTAGGCTACATATTTCTATTACTATTTCAGGTTATTAATATGGCTTCTGCTCGACATTCATGCATGAATAAGCCTGACGTTTTCTGCTACATCTGCGGAGAATACACGCTGGCAGCGGACAGGAAGAACATCACAGGCTTTGTGAAGAGCGCCTACCAGGCTTACTTTACAGTCAAGCTGGGTGACCAAGATAAGTCCTGGGCACCGCACAAGGTGTGCAAGACGTGCGTGGAATACCTCCGGCGGTGGACGAAGGGCACGAAAACTTCACTGAAGTTCGGGATACCGATGGTTTGGAGGGAGCCGTCTGACCATGCATCGGATTGTTACTTCTGCGCAATCAATACTACTGGTATCAACCGGAAGAATCGGCACAGTCTCCAGTACCCCGACCTTCCATCTGCCCGCCGTCCAGTTGCTCACTGCGAAAAAAATCCTGTACCATCGTTCACAGAGCTTCCTCACAGCAACGACGAGGCCACCACTACCAGTACAGACGAGGGAGGATATGCAGCTGTTGGCCTTCAGACTCAAAGAGAAAAATCTACTTGGCGAGGACGCGCGTATCACTTACTTTCGTAGAAGGTATGAGGACTACATGGGCTACTTCTGCCAGGAGGAAGACCTAGTGTACTGCCGAGATGTCGCCGGTCTTCTTGTTAAACTCGGGGCTCCTCACTACGATCCGAGAGAATGGCGACTGTTTATTGACAGCTGTAAGCGCTCTTTGAAGTGTGTGCTCCTCCACAACGGGAACCAGTTCGCCTCAATCCCTCTTGCGCACTCCACAACTCTTGTAGAGAAATATGAAGCAGTGAAGTACGTGCTCGACAAAATCCAATATGAGCAGCACCAATGGATCATCTGTGTCGACTTCAAGATGGTGAACTTTCTACTTGATCAACAGTCCGGGTTCACGAAGTACCCATGCTTTATATGTATGTGGGACAGTCGAGACAGAGCCCACCACTATGTTAAGAAAGAGTGGCCGGCACGAGACCAGTTAGTACCTGGGGCGAGAAACATCATAAACGAACCTCTTGTTGACCGGGAAAAGATATTGATCCCACCACTACACATGAAACTAGGGTTAATGAAACAGTTCACGCGCGCCCTGGACAAGGATGGGAAATGCTTCAACTACCTGTGCAAAGCCTTTCCTCGACTGACCATTGAGAAGCTGAAGGCAGGCATTTTCGATGGCCCACAGATACGGCAGCTGATGAAGGACGCAGAGTTTGAAAACTCCATGAACACGCTAGAGCGCGCTGCGTGGAAATCGTTTGTGCAGGTGGTGATCAACTTCCTGGGGAACACGAAGGCAGCAAACCACGCCACACTCGTCAGCAGCATGATAGAGGCCTTCCAAAAACTGGGGTGTTTGATGAGTATAAAGATGCACTTCTTGTTCTCACATATGGAGAATTTTCCTGAAAACCTAGGGGCGATGAGCGACGAGCAGGGAGAAAGGTTCCATCAAGACATGCGCCAAATGGAGGAGAGGTACCAGGGGAGGTGGGACGCAGTCATGATGGTGGACTACTGCTGGTCACTGAAGAGAGACAACCCAGCAGCTGCTCACAAACGGGAATCGAAGAAACGGCGATTTATGCCGTAAACTCTAAACTTTTGTGTCTCGTTACGCTCATTCTTATACTAATATTATGCTAATATGCTTATCAAATTTCTTAGATTAAATAAAAACTTATAGAATTTGCATGTGTTGACTTTTATTTCTTAAGAAAAACCGAGAAAATCATCAGGGGTTTCTCAGCTGAGGAATCGCAGAAATTTGTTTTTTGGCGAAAAATCGACTTTTAAAAATTTATGTATTCTAATATCCTAACCTGATTGAACAAAACCATGGTCATTTTCGGACTCAGGGCGTCAATATTAGTCTAATTCAGTTGGAAAACCCTGGACTATTTTCAAAAAATCTTTTTTTGTTACTCAGTGTAATCATAAAAACATTTTGTATCCAAATGCTCTCTCATGCCAAGTTTGGTTCCATTTGCTTGATCGATTCTCGAATTATGAAAATATTTGTCTTTTGTTTGGAAGGCCCCCTTTCTCATTCCCATTAGGGGGAGGAGGTCTCAAATCATAATAGGAACCTTCTCCGGCCTCCAATACCCCCGCTCGTCAAGTTTCACACAAATCGGTTCAGCAGTTTCCGAGTCAATAGAGAATAGAAGGACCGACAGACAGACAGACAGAAAATCATTTTTGTATATATTTATAGATTGATAATTAAAAAAAAATTAATATAAATCTTTTATTTTATGAAGAGATTAACCACCGTAATTTTTGTTTGTTACTTTGATTTATCGGCCTAGCGGTGAAAAGTGATGTCCTTTTTAGTAGGGACATCTAAAGATTATGAAATTTTTTTTATATATAGATGGATAGAAGGTCGCTAGGCCGATAAATCAAAGTAACAAACAAAAATTACGGTGGTTAATCTCTTCATAAAATTAAATAACTTTGGCCAAAAAGAAATAGAAAACACGACATCATAGCATCGGTGGTTGGTCACTATCAGACTATCGACCGTACCGTTTCGCATGCAAACCCCGCATGTAACGAATGCGAAGATAACAAACTGAGAAGACTTAAACATCGATAGATGCGTTTCTGAGTTAAAGGGATCTTATCTGAGCGATCACATACCATCTTTTTGTTCGTCCGCACTACAAGTTCTCGCTTGTGGGGCGGACCACGCTAAGCCTACTAATGTGTGGTGGTAGATGCAACTCTATCTGTATCTACCACTTCATAGTAGTAGGCTCGTGAGGAACAAAAATTTGGTATGTGATGGTAATGCTTCTAGACAAATTCTACCCGCTCATTTTCACCATCTTTCATTTCTTCTAACCTTCTATCCATCTATATAAAAAAAAAATTTCATAATCTTTAGATGTCACTACTAAAAAAGGACATCACTTTTCACCGCTAGGCCGATAAATCAAAGTAACAAACATAAATCTTTTATTTTTGTCAAAATCAATTTTTCACATAAATCTGCCTTAAAAACATTCAAAAAATTAAAAAAAAAACTAAGCTACTCTGAAAACAATAGTTTTACTGTGTAAAGTCAGTGACAGGTATAAAATTATAACATGTTACAATTTAGGTACAAAAAATAATGAATTCATGAAAAATCTTTTTTTTTTTTAAGAAAAAGACATACACGTCTGTTTTTATTTAAAAGTATGTCAAAGATATCACGATTGTTGAATGAATAGTTCATTTACACAGAATGTGACAATTACGAAATTAATCTCCTATTCAGCAAACAGATGTTCTTATTCAAATATTGGAAAATCGTTAATCATTTTGAGTACTATAAACCATCAATTGCAAAGTGATGCATCTTTCGGCCACATTTGGTACCAACCATTTGTTGCCCCAAGCAAAAATTTGCAGCTACTCGCCGGCTATTATCACCATACCTGTCAAAAGATTTATCTTGCATGAAATTAAACTGATTGTGGCTCTGCCATGTTGTAGGTACGAGCAAAAAAAAGGAAAATAAAATGCATTTTTGTCATTTCGGAAACACTCTGACTACACCACGATCGAGCGAGCGCTCGTGCTCACAATCAGATAAGAGCCAAGCACAACGCCTGGCCACCATCGTCGTCGTCGTCGTCTTCGGAGCATTTCGTACCTACCTAAAGATCGACCGAAGCTGCTGCCTGGTGCTCACCGAGAGTGAAATCGTGCTAATTTACGACTGATGAATATAAGCGAATTTCTTATAAATAATTTATGACCGCACGAACTCAGTGGAAGCGCTTGAGCTCTGGCACTTCGTTGTCGCCGGCGTCGTCGTGAACAACAATAATGTGAGGGTCTCTAAAATAAAACATGACGCTCCCTCCCAGACCACGCGCCCTCCTTGGGATGCATTGCATAGGCAGTGGCGCTGCTGGTTGCATTTAAGTCAGTTTCAAATGCAGTTTATCTCGAACCCTTCCTTACCTAGGGAAGAAGTGTGCTTCACCGGAACCGATTGTAAAGAGACAAACGAACTATGAAACGGAGCAAATTGTTTAATGATATACCGGCTTGAAGTGACACTATTGGGATAAACACATACATTTTGTGTTCTCGCGAGCTAACAAAATCTGCGAAATTAAAACATAAAAAAAAAAATGACATGATCTGGAAGAATCATATTTGTTGTGAAAAAGTTTAAAATAATTATTCTATATGTACATCAGCGTTTCAAATTAAGTATGCGAAAAATTTGCTGATGAAATTTTAGAAACTGACCGGATGCATTTTGTAGATTGGTCGAAAAAACTGACCTGTGAAAAATTTCAGTTCAATCGAACTTGATTTAGGGATGTCTCAAAGCGCTCAAAGTTTCAGTTTTATGACCCAAAAAAATCATCAAAATGAGAGCCAAAGAAATCGGAATAATTTAAATTTGAATTTAAATGCCATATGACTAAAAAATGCATGAACCTTTGAAATCTGGTGTTAGATAGGAACAAAAATTTGGTAAAAAACTGACTTTATGGGATTTGGTTAGCTATCCGAAAACCGGCTCCCTCAAAGTCGATTCTTCGCATTTTTTTTTATTTATAGTTAAAAGGGACAAATTTTTCCTTTTTTAATTTTTTGCATGTCAATTTTATCATTTTTGAAAAAAAAAACGCTTGGTAGTTTTTTGAAACACGATGAACTTTAAAAAATTTTATAATATAAGAACATTGACAAAAATATCGAAAATTGACAAAATTATAAACATTACAAAATTTTAAAAATTTGACAATATCGACATATAAACAAATTGATAAAATAAAAAAAAATATAATTGATCAATCCCACAAAGTTGCCCAAATTGAAAAAATTGATAGAATTGACATAGTTGACAAAAATTGAGAATTTTGGCAGAATTGACAAATTCCACAAAATCAACAAAAATTCAAAATTGACAAAATTAATAAAATTGATCAAATTGACAAAATTGACAAAAATTAGAGAAACCAAAAAAGAAAATAATTTAAAAAAAAAACAAATTTTGTTTGAAAAAATTGATGAAATCGACATTATTTACAACATTACCGAAATCGTCAAAAGTGACCAGCCAATTTCATCGATTTTGTCAACTTTTCTAAATTGCTTATTTTTGTCAACTTTTCCAATATCGCAATCTTTTAATTTTTGCCTATTTGAAAATTTTCGAAAATTTGATCATTTTTGCCAATTTGATCGATTTTGTTATTTTTAACCTTATTCGTCAACCTTGTATTTTTTTAAATTTTGTAATTAAAAATAATAAATTTGTCTTTTTTGTCATTTTTGCCATTTTTGTCATTTTTGTCATTTTTGTCATTTTTGTTATTCTTTTTCATTTTTGTCATTTTCAACATTTCTGTCATTTTTTTTTCATATTTGTCATTCTTGTCATTTTTGTCATTTTTGTCATTTTTGTCATTTTTGTCATTTTTGTAATTTTTGTAATTTTTGTAATTTTTGTCATTTTTGTCATTTTTGCCATTTTTGTCATTTTTGTCATTTTTGTCATTTTTGTCATTTTTGTCATTTTTGTCATTTTTGTCATTTTTGTCATTTTTGTCATTTTTGTCATTTTAGTCATTTTAGTCATTTTTGTCATTTTTGTCATTTTTTTCATTTTTGTCATTTTTGTCATTTTTGTCATTTTTGTCATTTTTGTCATTTTTGTCATTTTTGTCATTTTTGTCATTTTTGTCATTTTTGTCATTTTTGTCATTTTTTTCATTTTTGTCATTTTTGTTATTTTTGTCATTTTTGTCATTTTTGTCAATTTTGTTATTTTTGTCATTTTTGTCATTTTTGTCATTTTTGTCATTTTTGTCATTTTTGTCATTTTTGTCATTTTTGTCATTTTTGTCATTTTTGTCATTTTTGTCATTTTTGTCATTTTTGTCATTTTTGTCATTTTTGTCATTTTTGTCATTTTTGTCATTTTTGTCATTTTTTTCATTTTTGTCATTTTTGTCATTTTTGTCATTTTTGTCATTTTTGTCATTTTTGTCATTTTTGTCATTTTTGTCATTTTTGTCATTTTTGTCATTTTTGTCATTTTTGTCATTTTTGTCATATTTGTCATTTTTGTCATTTTTGTCATTTTTGTCATTTTTGTCATTTTTGTCATTTTTGTCATTTTTGTCATTTTTGTCATTTTTGTCATTTTTGTCATTTTTGTCATTTTTGTCATTTTTGTCATTTTTGTCATTTTTGTCATTTTTGTCATTTTTGTCATTTTTGTCATTTTTGTCATTTTTGTCATTTTTGTCATTTTTGTCATTTTTGTCATTTTTGTCATTTTTGTCATTTTTGTCATTTTTGTCATTTTTGTCATTTTTGTTATTTTTGTCATTTTTGTCATTTTTGTCATTTTTATCATTTTTGTCATTTTTGTCATTTTTGTTGTTTTGTTATTTTTTTTATTTTTGTGTCATTTTTAAAACTTTTTTTCAAAATATAAATTTTTGTATCTTCAACTGTTTAAGTCACTGTTGTTGTTATCTCCTCGTTTTTGGATTGATCCAATACAAAATCGAGAAGAAATATAAATTTTAATAATTTTTGAACCTTTTATTGTTTTTGTCACCCAATGTTTAATTTTTCTCATTTATCGAATTTGTCAGATTGGTACATTTTTTCAAGTTTTCCAATTTTTTCAATTTGTTAAATATTGATCATTTAATTTGTCTATTTTGTAGTTTTTGTCATTTTCATCATTCCTGTCATTGAAGGCATTCAAGTCATTTTTGTTTCTTTTTTGTAAATTTTGTCAAAAATTTTATTTTGCAAAAAAAAAAAATTTCGGTTTTTTATTGTTTTTTTTTTTTAATATTTTCAATTTTGTCGATTCTGGCTTTTTTCTTAATTTTGTTTATTTTTCAAGACTTTCCAGTTTTCTTATTTTCGACAATTCTTGCAAATTTATCAATTTTTACAGTTCCAACAATTTTGCCTATGTCGTCAAATTAGGCAGCTTTGTCAATTTGAGCATCCAGTTTTTAAGATTGATTTATCAAATATTGGGCTTTTAAAATCCCATAATAAAGATAAAAAAATCTTAAGTTGGTGAAAGTTTATCAAATTTATAACACGCCCATTGCCTTTGACAGTTGGATTGAGATTTTTATCTCAACACACAGCTGAGATATTCTGAGTGGCCCACGTTTCCCCATGGCCCACTTTACCCCACTCTCCTCTACATATTTCTAGCCTAGTAGAAGCATATGATGCGTACACAAGAAAACAACATATGGAAAAAAAATGCAAGTAAGTATTTAACATGCTTTCGACGCTTACTAAAACTTCTCACAGGGTTTTCTTCACCAACGTCAAGATTTTCAAAACTGGGCCACTACACTACCACTAGTTGCTTTAGGATTCTACAGCAAAAACAAATTGCTTAAAAATTTTTCAACTTTTTTCATAAAATAGACCAAATCCGAAAAATAGTCTTCGGTGGAGATTCGATTATATTTTAAAAGGATCATTATATTTATTCCTGATTTCTAAACTATCTTTTGCTGGTCCGATCCCGGCCCAACCTGCGCTGAAAGCCTATTCGTTCTCTAGTGATTCATTTCACGAACCGCCCTACCGCGTTGAGCTCGATTCAATTTGTTTTAAAATTAAATTAAATAAAAAGCTCGTAAAACGGTAGATTTATGTGCCATAAATCTAGTTCTAGGTCGAGGTGTCCCCGTTATAGGGAACTATGAAAAACACAAAACTACTACATCGGTAGTGAACTTTAGTAGCAGCATTTTACATCAAGCTTACTTCTAGTTTGTCAATGTCTGTGCGTTGATACAGATCCACCCATTATTTGCTCACTTGAATGCGATTCCAGACAAACAATCCAGCCCTGGTGTGCCTGATCATCTGTCACGATGACAGACTGGAAGGAGGGGGCGACATCTGGGGAGGGACACAGGAAACCTGCGGAAACAGGACTGGAACGAAAGAAAAGTGATTACATATTGTGATTGTTTGATTGTTATGCGCTTCTGATCCACACAGCCAGTAGTGCCGCCGACAGACTGCAGACTTAGACGTACTATCGGGTCGATATAGCCATAGATGAATATAGAACATCTCCATCATCCAGTCCATGAAGTAAGCAAGTCAAGGTGCAATATGGTTGGGTGTGGGAAAAATGGCATAGAGAGTTTGTTTTTTGTCGATGCAGATGCAACTATCCTCTGATAGTACGTAACAGTGTAGCAACAAACAAAGTTCATGGTGAGATTAACCTCATTTTTCATACTGAATCGAACATCAATCAGGTTATTCTCCAGTTAATTCAAAATCAATTCCAATTTCACTCAAAATCTTCAAGCTTTCTACTGAAATTTTTACTTTCTATAAAACAACCCCACTCAAAATATTTCAAACGAGATCCCACTGTCCCCACGATGCGTAGTTTATAGTGCATACTCGAATCGGAATCAAACGTTCCGTCCCAGACTCCCGACATGTTTGTGAAAACGTTCTGATGGAAGAACCAATCGAGGGGGCAGGAGGAAGAGTTGCAAATAAATTGGTTTGATATCTTTATGGGGTTGCTAGACAATTGAATAATTTCAAGCTGCATTTTACTAGATCGGGCTCAGGGAGACACTGCGCTGCACACTGACTGATGCAGTGACGAATCGCGTAAATAATGGTGGACCGTTAGAGACGCCTGGAGCCGACCTTGCGACACGGCGGGATTCGCTTCGTGAGCGCGAAATATTCCACGTCTTTTTGCGTTTATAGAATAGAAATAAAAGGGACATGAATTATCCCCATCTAATTGTCGCTAATAGCTGACACGCGCCTTCAAGAAAACAATTGCATACGCTTGAAACATCCGTCATAATTATTCCTTCAAAGATTCCTTAATCTTTATAATTTCTTTACGGTTTCAATCATAAAATATCGTAAATATAAATGACGAAGCTCTTCGAATAAATTTGATAAATATACTTGAGTACCCCATTTGTGATGATCCAAAATAAAGATACATATGTTTCGAATTTAAATTTTGACGAGAAAGTCGTTCAATGGCTCTAAAGTAAGGTTGCCATCCGTCCCGCAAAAGCGGGACATGTCCCGCTTTTCTGATGAATGTCCTGCTGTCCCGATTTTTTCTCAAAATGTCCCGCTTTTTTTTATGGAAAACTTTTAGAAAGTTCACTGCACTTCCTCTGGAAAAAAAATCAAACATTATCCTCAATTTCAATTCATTGGTTCAACACAAAAAATGTTTCAAATACGTGTATTTTCTCAAAATAAGCATTAATTTTTCAGAGTTTACTTAAGACAGTAACAGTAAGATTCTGATTCAGTTGAGCGTTTTGGAGCACGTTAAACCAATGCAATGTGAATAAATTTGGCATTAAGAAAATATTGTTTAAGATGTTTCCAAATGATTATAGATCTTCATTTTTCGATAGAATCTTAGTTAAATTTCCTTTTCTCATATACTACCTTTTTCGACTCAGATGTCCAAAGTTTACATACAATCAATAAAATTTTCATGAGTTTTCAAATTTTTAAAACAAATTTGAAATATATTTGTTATTCCACAATGCTTTTTACGCGATATAAAATCCGCGTTTACATGTAGGACTTGAAATATTTCTGTCATATAACGTGTAAATCTGCGAGAACTGTGGAAAATAACCTGGCTTATGGCAAAAACCTTGAAAACAGAAGTCATGTAAGAAAAACTGAGCATAATCAATCCGAGTTAAAGAAAATCCCAAGTGTACTTTCTATGAATAACTTTGGTTGGTGGTTTACGTAAAATTTGGCAAAACAATAACGCCTTTTTATGAGTTTTCCAAATGTCCCGCTTTTTTCGGCTGTGTCCCGCTTTTTTATCGTTAAATGTCCCGCTTTTTTTCTGAAATTATCTGGCAAGCCTAAAGTTTGTTCTACAGCAATAAGTGCATGTAGGTACATAAAAGTATGAGCCAAAATAGAAATGTATGGTACAAGTTGCGAAAAGTGGATTTTTCAGCACGAGTCCTATCTAACGAAGTTCTTGTTTAATATGTCTTTATTTGTATCAATTCATCGTTGCGTCACTTAAAAAAACTGCTTCTGAACAACACGCCCATTTAAGAGTATGTGAGAATTCTCTGAAATTTCTTTGAAAAAAAAAGATACTTGGTTTTGATCATCAAAAACTTTTCATTTCAAATCAATTCTTGTGGATGCCTTTTTCCAAATCCAGAGTTTTTCATACGATAAATTTTACAATATAAACTTAAACTGTAGGCGAGAATGGGGATGCTTGATCCCTTTTTCTTATATTTATTCTTTTTAGGAGAATTTAGCTACTCGCCATCTTTTACAGTTTCTGATAGTGTGTAATTTCAAGTTTATATGCTCCAAAAGTTGGAACTATACATGGACTCGTAGATAAGTTAGAAGCATTTTCGTAAGACTAAAAAATTGTAATATTTTTCAAGTTACAGGAAACTTCAATCTTTATTAAAAGAGACTTAGCTTTCACAGTTTGTAATCAGACGAAGAGAACTCTTAAAGTTTGTCTACTACACAACAGTCGTTGCATACTTTAAGGCGCAACATTCTAGTTTTTAGATAAAATCTGAATTTTGAGTCCTTTTTTATAGATAATTTCTGGATAAGCATAAGTTTTTTAACAGATATTAGTTATTTCAGGACAATCAATGATCACGATCCATTCAGAAGAAAAATATATCTTTTTGGACTCAAGAGAATAATTATACCCATAACAAAAATATTGTTGTACTGAAAAAATAACGAGAGCTAAACGAAAACATTTGAATTTTAATATAGCTGATGAATCAAGTATCACCAGAGATTAAGTATCCGCATTCTCCCCTACTTAACTTTTGTCATTTTCAGGGAAATGGTGCAAACGAACTGACTTTGGTTTAATATATGCCCCAAATTTGTATGGGAAATTAAAGCTTGTGAAATGTTATGCGCTGCAGGCTTAAATTGATCTTAGGCCAGTGGTTGGCAACCTTTTGAGTCGAAAGAGCCAAAAACCTCAAATTTTCAAAATTTTGGAGTTTGGAAGAGCCACATTGAAGTTTTTTTTTTAACATCTGGATCGTCAACTCTTCTTACATGGTTTGAATGTATATCAATTTTAAAACGTTGGCAAAATCGAGTCAAGAAAGTTTAAAAGCTTACATGAATACTTTGCGTGATGATAATGCGAAGGATTTGAACTTATTTACAAAAGCAGAATGTTTATTATTTCTTCGGCAAAGACAAGCTTTTAAAATAACGAAGAAAAGAGAAATATTTTTTTATATTGAAAAGCTTTTTTAAGACGCTCTCCAGATTTAGTAGATACTTTCCAAAATCTAGAAGTATGAGGTAAAAATCAATTAAAACTTATTTAGTCGAAAATTTTAATCTTCAAAAATTATGCTCCTGACAACTGGTAGAATTTTAAAAATTCATAACATCAAGCGAACGAGTCTTAAGAATTTTATGCATCTGGCAAATTCAAAAATCTCATTTTATGTCACATTCGATGAAAAATACAACTTGATACATTGTATATTCTTCATCAACGCTTGTCAAAGCTTAGTTTGTTGGAGTAAATGTTGTTTGACCAGTATAAATCTCTAAAAATGAAATTATGTAGCCTTCATGTGAAAACCGTGACAAATCATAAAGAAACAGTACATTTGAACTGGCAAAAATCAGTTTTTATCAATATTTTTAAAGTTTTAAAAAAATTAATAAAAATAAATAAACGATGAAGAACTGTCAATCGCAAATGAAAAAAAAATCCGTTACTGCAAATTTGCATCACACATAAAATTTTAAATATTTAGGGGAGATGAGGGCATAACGAGCACCCGAGGCATAATGAGAACTACGCTTTTCTACGAAAGTGCGTATTTTCTTAAATAAATTTTCATGAGGATTTGTTTCGTACTTCCTGTAGTATTAATTTTTCACAAAAAAAGGAATCTCCTTATCATCTTTACAGAGATATTTAAAAAAAAACTAGCCTGGTTCTCAAGTTACGAAAATATTATAATTTTTGAGCACCACGAAATAAGCTCTTATGATCTTAAAATAACCTTGATCTATAATGTACGCACTGCAACATGATGTACACATTGTTTCTCAATTTTTACCATCATAAAATTTTTGATTTTTCACTTTTATCAATTTTAAAACACGTTTTTACTTAAATTTGTTGGCTAGGGGCATATAGAGCACCATATTATCGAGGCATAATGAGCATTTTCTGCCGTAGAATCTAGCAGCGAATTAAAATTGATTTATAGCGCCACACCTTGACTAGTTTTCATCCGACAATTTAGCCTATTGGTAAGGTGTCGGAGAGGTAATCAAAAGACTAGAGTAAGATTTCTGTTCGAGGTGATTTTTTTCCATTCACAATTCATGATCGATTTTTTTATTGTTACATTATACGGCTAGTAGCATCATCCTCCGAACAAAGCACTTAATGTATGAGCGTGCGTGAATTGTTTGTATTCTACAAACAGACCTAGATTATTTTCTTATTGCTTTGTTTGATGAATCTACGACTCACCTGACTTCATCGAATTGAATTCGCTGCTAGATTCCCCGGCAAAAACGCACATCTTGCTCTGATTAATGGTGCTCATACTGCCTCAGGGGGGGTTCTCATTATGCCTCCACAGTGGCTGGTTTTCAGCTTTTGGCAAAATATTTTAAAATGCATTTTTTAACGTTTTCATCTAGTTTTTCACGTTTCAGCCCGTTAGGGAATAGGCTTTTCAAGTGTCTGAACACGAAACAATAATGTAACCTCCATATTATAGCTATTTTCTATGGTTAAATAACCGTTTTCCTTAAGGTGGCCATTATGCCCCCATCTCCCCTATGTTCAAAGACTCAAAGTTTTACTTTTTTTTTCAATACATTCTTTTACATTATTTCGAAAAACTGCTTCAGGGCGAAAATGGCAATTTAGTTATTGGAAACAAATATTTAACCTGTGGTGAAATTTTCAAATAGTGTAATTACTATTTACATATTCTCAATGATAATTCGAGTTTAAAAAGCTGTCAAACTTTAATTTGTTATTCTCAATTCCTAGTTTTGAATTTTATATTTCAATTTCACGTAGATATCTTTTCACTTTTTTTAATCCGTAATTTCTTGAACAGGCTTTCCAGGACTTTTCTGTAAGTATCCAGGCCGGACAAATCCGGGCACTGGGTTTCGAAATTTAAAACTCAAAACCGGTTAATATCCGGGCAAACCAGCCAAAATCAACGTATTTTTCGAAAAAGACAAGGAAAAAGCTGAAATATATACACACGAAAAATGATTTTCTTTACCAAGGCAAATCAGAGGCGTTCAAATCTTATTTAACAATTTCAAAAAATGCATGCGAATTTATTTGGTAAAATAAGTGAAAAATTTGGAATTTCATAAAGAAAAATGTGAATAATCCTGGAAAAACCGAGCCTTTTTGCTCGATATACGGCAACCAGATCGGGCCTGACATCATCAAATTTTTTATTTGAAAATCTAGGCAAGCCCTAGATGAAGCGGTAGATTGGAATGCCATAAGAACGAGGGGCGTTTTGGGGGTTAAACCTTCTCCCATGAGGGTCCAAGAAAAGCAAGCGAGGTTTTTTACTCAACACTCAATTTTTGGTTCTCAATAAAATTTTGATGATTGAGTAAGGTTATTCAAGTAACAAACTTGACTTAGAACTTTAGCATTCAAGTCAAGTCAACCCACACTAATCTCAGGTTCAAAATTCTGCAACAGTTATTCAAAATTTTCTCACTTGTTGATTGAAACTCAGTTCTTTATATTAACTTTTAAATGAGAATCAATTCATTCCAGCAATTTTGGTTTCAAACTGTCAAAATCTGTATTGAGTTTAAGATTTTTTATTTGAAATTTGAATAATTCTTGGAAACTTTTGATAGAAAGATAAAGTTTAGAAATCCTGGTTCATACAAAAATGATCCATGAATTTCACAATGCATATGCATTTTAAAAATTGATAAGGTTTATTTTCAGTATTTGGAAAAAATAATACTAGAAACCGCCCTGAGTATTTGTTTTGTTTTAAGATTCTTGATTTCTATGCTGATACTTCAAAACAGTAAAAAGCTAAGAAATTGTAAAATTAGGCTTCTAAAAATGCTATTTTGCCATTAGGTCCTTTCGACTTGTTTTCACAGCGGATGCAATTTTAATTTTTTTTTCTGAACCTTTAAAAATCCGTGTGCCAAAAGACTGCCACCACTTCAACACGATCTTATAAATATTTTATTCAAAAATATATATTATATTAGCGCAGTTAGCTAAAGAGCCGCAGCTTTACATGAAAAGAGCCGCACGCGGCTCGCGAGCCGCAGCTTACCGACCTATGTCCTAGGCCTAGTTAAAGGTAGCATGCCCAATTTGGGCAAGATCAGATCACGGAAAGGGGTCGCTTAACGAGCATAAAGTTTGCATGGGATTTTGAGACATTTTGTTCAGGAGAAACATGAAAATCCAGTTTTTCATGTTATAACTTAATATTTCATCCGAAGACTGCATTTCAATTCGATTTTTGATAAAAAAGTTATTAGACTTCAAAAATGGGGTAACTTTTTTTCAGGGTGATATTCATCACTTTGAATAAGAGACGCTGCTTCGAACATTTTAAAGCAGCATTAACAGTGATGAATATCACCCTGAAAAAAGTTTGCCCATTTTTGAAGTCAAATAATTTTTTTATCATACGTTGAATTGAAATGGAGTCTTCGGATGAAATATTTGTCATAGTTTAGGCTTTAAGAAAACTCATTTTTGAAAGAAATGGACCGAAGGGGACCAAAGTTATACATGAAAAACTGGATTTCCATGTTTCTCCCGAACAAAATGTCTGAAAATCCCACACAAACTTTAGGCTCGTTGAGCGACCCCTTCCCGTGATCCGATTTTGCCCAAATTTGGCATGATACCTTTGACTAGGCCTAGAATCAATTTAAGCCTGCAGCGCATAACTTTTTCAAAAGTCGGGTCATTTGGGGCATTCAGAGCCCTTAATCCCGAATTCGTAATTATTATTCTTATGTTTCAGGTTTCGATGTAAATTTTTTATTTCATTTAAGGTTTTCTTTCCTGCTTAGAATTCTTAACAAAAAATTTCAAATGATGAATATTTATCGCCAATTTGTAGATTTGTTATGTTAGAACTTTCCAAAAGAAAAAATACAAGAGTTGCCAATTTGAATATGGAACAAAGGCTCAGAATGGTTACTAAGTTTTTTTTTGCAAATTTGGTAAAATATTACCAAAAATTGAAAATGCGTATTAGTTACAAAAATAATGAATCAAATTTTAAATGAAATGTCGATGATTCCAAATACTGCAATTTATTTTATCTTTTTCTATTGTTTCGAGCCGAAAATTAAGTATTCTAAACAGGATACAGAATCCAAATTATCAAAACACAAATACAATCTCGATTTTGATGATTTGAATCCAGAACCACTAAAATGAGTTAAAAGCTTCTGGAAAATTTAAAATTCAGAAACACTTACAGAAATACTAACAATAAGTGAAAAACTTTGAAAAACTATTGTTGAATTCTGAACCTAGGTTAGTTTTCGATGTTTTGACATCAGTTCTGAGTCAAGATAGTTACTCTCGAATAACCTTACTTAATCATCAAAATTTTATTCAGAATTTCATATTTTTAAGTGTAGAGTAGCTCGTTTGTTTTTGTTGAACCCTCATGGGGTTCAACCCCAAACCCTTCCCCCCTGTCTTACGGCCATGATGATATATTTTCGGAAAATGCCCTGCCTTATTTTAACATGCAATAGACCATATATGTAAATTTCATACTGTTTATTTTATCAAACGGTGTATTTATAACTTGATAAATAAATTTAAATTATTGGAGTAGTTGTGCGCAGAGCAACGAAAAATGTTAAGCGAAAATCGTTTTTTCAGCGAATATCATCATTTCAGCGAACATCATATTTTTTTCTCAATATGTTGAAATTCTATGATTTTATTCTTAAATTATTCATCATATCAGTTTCTTTAAAATATTTTTTTACTTTCGTTTAGAAATGAATGTAATTGAACAGAAAAGCTATTTTTTCAATCAAAATTCCGTGATTATTATGAAAATATACATACTTATAAAATCAAATTTTCAAAACTTTTCAAATAACTATATGGAGTCCTTAAAACCAAGCACTTTATTTGTTTAAATATAAGCACTGGATCTATCTGAAATTATATCCCTGAAAAGCTATTCAATACGACTTTAGCAAATAAAGTTATTTTTGTTGCAAAAAACCCATTTTCAGGGACTTTTTTACTTGAAGGTCGGTTTCTGAAGACCACAAAATTTTTAAAAAGCTTCTGATAGAAGACACTTGAACAATTATAAAAGGGTACAGTTTATAAAAATTCTGTTGTTTTGATTTCACATCCAAAACAGTAATCCGAGTCTACATAATCCAAATCGGTTAAATAATTGTCCTTTTATATGCTTGGTGTCTCTGGTTACTCTTTTTCAAAATCTGGAAAATGGGGAATTTTAAAGCTTCTCATTTTAGGAAAAGCCAATATCATTCCTTAGATATTTCATCAAACAGGTACAATTTGGTTCATTTACACTAGAATGGCAATGGGTGTATGGGAAAAGTTTCACGGTCGAATTTTTAAAACCTAAGTTTCGGTTTTTTACCCTCAAAAATCTACAAAGGAATCGGAAAAATCGACATTAAAATGTTGATGTTAAAAGATTTAAAAATTAATTAAACGTCAAAATCTGGTCTTATCTCGAATATCTTTTTCATAAATCGACTGAATTATTTAAAAAACTATCAAATGGGAAAAATTTTACGAAAAATGAATTTTTTTTTCGTAAGTCAACTTTGATATTCAAAAAATTACCAAATGGGGGAACCTGAAGGAAATAGGTAAATCGAAATTATAATAGATCAGGAGTTATCTCTTAAAATTTTTATTTGCAAACAATCGACATTCTGGGACCTAGTCGGCTTTCCAAAAAAACGATAAATTTTTAGTCCCAGGAAGTCAAAAAAAAAATTAAGATAATCTCAGATCTCAAAGTTTCATGCATTTTTAGTCATGTAGCATCAAAATAATAATTTAGATTTTCCGATTTTTTTTGTCCCCTATTTACTGATTTTAGAGGGTCAAAAAATCGGAACATTGAGCGCTCAGAGGGACACCTAAATCAAGTTCGAATAAGCTGATGCTTTCCACAGGTTAGTAATTTTGACCAATCTCCGGTCGATTTCTGAAATTCGTTATGACCCAACTTTCTGCCACCGCGTTATTTCTTCGAGGACCCCGAATGATTTCAAAAGTTCTTGAATATTGTATCTTTAATTTTTTTTCCGACTTAGAGTGTCAATTTGACATTCCAAAAGTAAAATCTATCTAAGTCGTTTGAATTATTATGAATTTGATATAAAACTTATATCAATAAAAACCTTGTAATGTCAGTAAAATATGTATAGAACATTATATATAGCTAAACCTATTAGTTTTTTTGTTATTCAGCATAAAAGAAAAAAAAAATCCTAAAACACATGCCTTAGGAAAACTGCCGTTGTTCATATATTACACGTCCAAAAAAATATTTGCCTCATGCATATGAAAGCTGAAGTTAATGTCTACATCATGAAGCCAAGAAATATTTTTTAAATTTTTTTTAATGAAATGGTCACAAAAAGTACAAAAAAGTTGTCTGAAAAATCACTTTTCATTCGATTGCTAGTAAAAACTGTTTGAGCGATGGTAGAGTTTTTGAAAAAATATAACTACAAAGTTTATTTATATTCGAGCATTTTGCTGTCTTTAAATTTTTTAAGCAACAAAAATTGAGTTTACTTGAATTTTTCAAAGTTCTCTACTTTTCACTACTTTACAAATTGAAATTTCATCTGTTTTTGTGGTCCATCGTCAGGTTGTACTCGGATTTTCAGTGCTTTTACTTTGTTTGGACAAATCAAAAGTATATTCATTGGAAAGCACATTCAATCCACATTTTAGTGAGGTGCAACAATTCACGCTGTGAGATTTCACAAAAATATGAAAATTATAAACGTAAAATCATTCCTGAATTTCTAGAACCACAAGCAGCACGTCCAGCAAAACGTGTTTGTTTGCTCTCCGAGTAGGAACGGTGGATGGTGATTTGGGCAGAGAGCCAACCCGAGAGAAGAAATAATGATTTTGTGAGTTATTTCCTCGTGAAAATTCGGAAGATATATGCGGCGAAAAAACCTTTGTCACAAACGTTATATAAACTTTCTTATTTAGATTGATCTGGATTTTTAATTTTTCAAAACCTTTTTTTTTAATCCAATTTTGATTGAAGAGTGTTTTGTAACAAGAATGAACTTTGATGCCAAGCAGTTCAAATAGTGAAACTAGATTAACCTCATTGTAGGGATGAGATGAAGAATATACTGAAAATAAATCAAATTTAATTAGGAAAAAAATAAAATAATAGTTGTATTCGGCAACACTGTAGATGAATAAAATAAAATAAATTTCTATGAGATCATTTGCTATTTTGGCAGCACTTGACAAACAAACAAAACAAAGTCAGTCATTGATCTATTCTTGCGAGCGACAGACGTGTTTAAGTGAATCTCTGGATTGAGATTCGTAAAATCACGACACTCATCTAGAAATCTGTGATGATGGAAAATTATTTAATAAGATAATTTGAAGATGCAGGGTTTGAAAATTCAAACAACTCATTTTGATTGCTTTTCAAACATTTTAAAAACCGAATGGCTTGGAAAATGTCGGTCCAACATTTGACTTGATTAACAGTTTTTTATTTCGTACACACTAATTAACCTAGCTTGTGAACAGCTACAGTTTTTGAAATTGTGTTAATCGGCAACTTATCTTTGGACTTATTTATATAAGATTAGCTGGAAATTACAGAACCATGTGATAAGATGAAATGACATTCAACTTTTAAAAGCATCACATCAGATTGATATGAATTACTTGATGGTTTAATTATTTTCAAACTCGGTAAGCTACTTACACGGATCATACGAATTTCCCCCTTTCAACGCAAATAGTTTTGCTTCCGGATGAATTCATTGCCATTGGCTAATTGCAATCTGATGAGATTGAAATTCCTTCTTGCTCCATTTTGCATGCCTCAACCAGTTAAAAAGAGTTATTCCTGTTACTTTTCCCAGACGAAGTCCTCGACTGACTGTGTTAAATCATGTGGTGGTGGAAGTCCGGCTTCGAGGAAATATTTTCTCTCGGAAAGTTCGTACACAAGAAAAATCCACCACCCGGACGACATTTTCCAGCTTCTTCCTGGAAAGCTTCCTAGAGGGATGCTGGACAAAAAGGGAACTGGAAAAAAATCCGTAATACTCCTTTGATGAGCTACCTTTCAAAGCCATTCATTAACTGTAACATTCCGAGATTTATTGTAAATAAATTACATTCCGATCCGGTGGAGTCCAGGCATCGGTTCTGGGTAGTTCTTCTTACGAGATTCTTTTCGCACAGTTGCTGCGTGTCTCCCGGAGTTTCTTCCCCAGGGGCAATGAAATGAATAACCATAACTTCTTTGATGGGTTTGTTTATGCGGAGCCCAGAGAGAGAGAGAGAAAGAGATGGTTCATTGCATCTGTCATGGAAGTTGTACACCGGAAACAGAACAACCCATTATAGAAGCAAAAGCTGCGAATGAAGGTGAAGAAGATTTGCCAGGGATGAGCTAGCTTGGAGACATTGTCATGGTAACCACTTGCTCGGATATGGTCAAAACCGACTCCGCCATCAGTGTCCGGGGGAATTCTGCTGTGATGTCGCTGGTGACAAATAGAGCTACTCAGTCTTTTCTCGGTTGACCAGACTATACCCAGACTTGAACAGGGCCATTTCGAAGCTCTGGGTATGGACTTCTTCGAATCGTTTCCTGTATGCGAATGTGTTCTTTTTAAGAAAAATATCAGAATTGATTCTAGGATTGCAACCAATTTCAAATGAAAATATCAGCGAAAACAAAAATTCTAATTAATTTATCACGTGGTCTTAGATTTTCCAAGGCGTTTCTTCTATATCAAGTACTTCATGGTGTTTCTGGTACAATTATTTCATTTTTCGAAAATAAGCATTGCTTATTTTTGAACCAATTGGAAGCTGGGACACTCCCCTTTCATTTGAGCCCAAGTTTTAAACAATCCAGCTTTTTAATGATCGAACCAGAAGCAATTTCCTTGATTCAACTTCCCCAAAGAACTTAAAGTGATACAAACTGTGAGTAAAGAGAAGTTTTATCGCAAACAAAGGTTATTTTTATTTCATTTTAAAAAATTAATTTATCTTTTCATCGCTAATTGTAAAGGGTGTGATAAAATTGCCACACACAAAAATTTATTCGCAAATAACTTTTAAACTTGATTTAACCATTTTACTCGTATTATATTTACCCCAGCCATAAGATTCTGCACAAGGTTCCAACGTTGGAACGATGCAAAAGATCCTTGTTCTCGTAATGAATGCGCAAGATTTTTTCACGTACGAGCTGTTCTTTCGACTCCGTTTCCGCGAGCTTCGATCACAGGACTTCAAAACTTGCAGGATGTAAACAATGCACTATGAACTAAATCCACTTAAATTTTCATTCAATTCAACTCAACGGTTTAGAAGTTAGAGCAATATCATAATGTGGCAAATTCATCGTGGACACCCTTTACCAATACCAGAAAAAGTATTCTTACGACTTAGTTATTAACTGTACAGTGTTTGAATGTTCAGGATGGGTTATCTGAATAAAAAATCAATCTTCACATAAATTTGATGAGGATTATCTGAAGTAAAGGATATTCATGGGGGTTGGTGATGAAAACAGATGGAAAAGCTTTACTTGAAAACTGTGAAAATCATGTTTTACTTTGAGCAAAGTAACAATTGGAATATGGGCAAAATCTAGGTAAATTAATGAAGTCAAACTAATCTGAGCATGTCAAGCAACCACAATACCATCATGTTTTCTACAATCTTCAATATGGGTTTAAATCTGGAACAAGTACGCTTACAGCCATCTGCGAATTGCTAGATTCTGTGATTGAAAAAATAGATACCAAAAAAATCGTGGGTGGACTCTTTCTAGACCTTAAGAAGGCCTTCGACACTCTTAATCATGATATATTACTGAAAAAACTGGAGTATTATGGCATAAGAGGCCTAGCCAACAATCTTATACGCAGCTACTTGGCTAACAGGAAACAATTTGTCACCTTAGGTGAGGCAAAGAGCTCTCTAGAGAGCTTGTAAGTTGGTGTTCCACAAGGCAGCAATATAGGACCCTTACTGTTCTTACTATACATCAATGATCTCAGCAAATTACCGCTGCGTGGTATACCTCGTCTATTTGCTGATGATACAGCCTTATTTTATCCTGAAAACTGTCCAAATGCTGTTATGACCAACATGGAAGAAGATTTAAAACTCCTTCACAAATATTTTTCAGCTAAACTCCTGACCCTCAATCTTGCTAAAACGAAGTACATGATTTTTCACTCTCCAAAGAAAAAAATTGAACTTAATTGCGATCTCAATCTATCCAATACAACTATAGAGAGGGTTACCAACTTCAAATATCTTGGAATAATTCTAGACGAAACTCTGTCATGGCTCTGCCACATTGATCAACTACATAAAAAAATTTCATCCCTGAGCGGAGTTTTATGGAGGGTGAAAGCTTTTGTTCCACGTCATATTTTACTTAAATTTTATTTTGCTTTTGTACACTCCCGTTTATATTATTTAATAGCTGTATGGGGCAGACCGTCGTTATCTCTTGTTTTTCGTCTACAAACCCTTCAAAACCGTTGTCTGAAAACCATATTCAATTATCCCTTTCTCTATCCAACCAATTTAATTTATTCTAATCGCTCTCATAATATATTACCTCTGTCAATACTTTGTGATCTTCAAACTATAACCTATGTTTTTGATAATTTAAACTCTTCAAACAATAATCAAAACTTTATTACTGTCTGGTCCAGAGGGGGCCAAACCTAAGCCCTCGAGTCCCTGGTCGTTCCTCTGGAGACTCAGTGGAGGGTGGGCACACAAGGCCTTCTTTTCTGGCTAGCTCGATCTCGAGCAGGAATGGAGCTCCTCAAGGTCGGCTTTTACAAATGCTGCTGATCAAGGACTGTTCGGAATGGATTCAACACACTACCGCTGTAAAATTTAGTTTTACTGTTTTTTATTGGAATTACCTTTGTGTTTTGTGTGGCGTGTGTCTCGATGGGCCGGCCTTTGCTGCTGTTGACGCTACTCCTTCTGAACGCTACGGGTATTTGGGGTGTGGCTAGGCAGTTGACAAGAATTGGCGGTAACTTTGCCAATTCCTTGTCAGCCCCTCAGGCCGGAACGGATGTGGGATTCCGTTCAGCCTTCCAAATAGTGGATTCCCTTCGGGATTCGATCCTGTATTACGGTGGGTAATTTTCTGCCAAAGTGGTCCAAACTGCAGAAACGCGGTACCAGATTGGAACCTCCCCGATACTAGTTTGTCCCGGAGGGCATAAAGCATATGCTCCTAAGTTTTGGGTCCTGGTGGATAAAAGGCCGATAAAACTTTTGCGAGGGCTACCAAGATCTCTTCACTTTTACCTGATTCCCTTTTCTTGAACGCGCACTGGTGTTTTTCCGCTACCGGACTTATTGAACTTTAAACTTCTGTTAGTTCAACACTTATATGGTTAGGTTAAGTCCTCTCGATACGCAACCTGGCTGTCTTGGCGATCAAAGCGGAAAGAGATCTTCTTAGCGTTAGTTTTGGTAGCTTTCCTCTCATCAGGCCGATTATACCACTTTTCTAACTTCTGGACTAATACCTTTTTAGTTTGTGCGTTCGTTTTATACCCGTTCTCGTACAGCATTTTGTGTATTTGTTTCAGTGTACCTGTGTTAACATGTTGTGTTCTTGTGAGTCCTGTATTTTATTTTAACTAAACCTATCTTGCTCTGATGAAATAACTAACCAATTAACCAATTAACTAACATTTAACTATAAACAAATAATTTAAGCAAATAAACAAATAATGATTTAATTTATGAAAACTTTACCGAGTTGAATATCGCAACGGTAACAACTTAAGATTCAATAAGGGTTTGCGATATCACAATACTCGTCAATCTCACCATTTGATGCGCAGTACAAGTTCAACAAGCTTTGGCCAACGTCGAATTTCCTTCATTGATCCAACCAAATTCAACAGCCTTCCTGAAGAAATTGAAAACAGTTCCAACAGAAATATTTTTAAGACAAAACTTATGCAGTACTTCAAAGATAACCTAAACCGATGATCAACCAACCACTTATTTCAGTCCTTTCTTTAATTTTTTTTAATTTTCTTAGCGATAAACTTAATTTAAATTATGTAGTTTAAGTTGTATTCTTAGTTACTCTTTATATTAATAATTCTTTTAAATCTTAGTTTTTTTTTTCATTAGATAAATAATGGATCTATTAAAAGGAATATTCTTCCACTGAGATTCATTTTAACAAATATTGTTATTTTCCTTCATTACATTTCCTCGCATTAAATAATAATTTTGAAAGTTCTCAGCATTATTAAAACTTTGCTCGCGTTTTCAAGTATATATTAAGTTTTTTCTTGTTTTGCTGCCAGACATGCTGAGAACAGTTAGCGTTCATTACCAGGGGGCTCAAATCGTGCTTTTTGGTGTGGGGGAGTGTGGTGGGCCGCTAAGTCGTAAAAAAAAATAAAAATAAAAAAAAAATACATTCTGTTCATTTGACAATCAACTCTGAGAAGTGTTGTTATTTTTTCATTAAAATTAGAAAATTACAATCCTGGAGAGATCTTAAAAAGCAAAAATTAATAAACAAATGTTTGCGGTGTTCCATTAAGACAACTACCCGAACAAAACCCGTGTTTTTTAAATGTTATGTTGAAAATGAAAAAAAAAAATTTTCCCATCAGCAAGATTTAACAAATGCAAAACTTTCAGACAAGAAAAATTAAAAATTCGCAAGAAAATTTTGAATTTAAGCCCAGTCAACCAATGAAACGTATATTGGGAAAATGATTAAAAATAATTGTTTTAAAGCAAATAAACCACTGGAAAATTGTTAAAAACAAAGTTGGTGTTGGGATATTGTAATCTTTTTCTATTAGATCGAAGAAAAAAACCATGAAAGACGATAATCTTGAATTTTTACCTTAAATGTGTGTAAACTCGATCGCGAACAAGGTAGAACAATTTTTGTTTTATATATTAAAACACCATCCTTGGGTATCCATGTTCAGTGACAGTGAAAACAATAAAAACCTTTAAAAATTATCAAAAAGGATGAAAGTTTTTCAACAAAAAAATTTGTATCAATATCCAAATGGGTTTTTGAAAATTTGGGCTTTGATGAATGAAAAAAGTCGAATATGTTTCTAAGTCTTTAACTGGGATAAAAGAAAGTCCTCCCTCACATTAACTTTGTCCAATATGAAAATATCCCAATTATCAGGTTAAAATGGAGCCATCTGTTTTCATAATAAACCAAGGCTGCTGAAATCACAGAAAAATATCTGATTTTACTAAATTTAAAGCATTTTTTTCTGTGTCACTGAACAAACAAATTGGGAAACATTCACAGTATCGTTTTTTCAAAGTTATGATTTTTGTGTCAACATAAATTTTTGAATTTCAATTTTGTTTTGGAAAAAAACGCTGTAAAATTGGTTATTTTTACTGACTTTTCTCAAGAAAAATTTGAAAAAAAATCATTTTTTAATAACTTTTCAAAGAAAAATATGCAATTTCCATCACAGAAAACCTTGATCTGTGATGGGAATCATATCATTCATCATATCTTTTTGTTTAATTTTAGTAACTCGCGGTTTTAAGCATTTGCTGACAGCGTTTTATTTCAAGCTGATATGCTCCAAAAATTAGAGAGATACATAAACTCGTAAATGAAATAGAACCATTTTTGTTAGACTAAACAATTTGTGATATTTTTAAGTTACAGGAGAGTTGATACTTTAATCAGGGTGCCCTAAGCTTTGACAAAAATCATTCAAAATCTTAAGATAAATATTTAATTATCTTTTTTGGACATATTAGTTTCCATTTCACATTTTAAAAGTGTCAGACAACAAGAAATCTAATGATAAACTGTTAACACGAAATCTAATTGTTTGTCTACTACTCTTTTTTCATTGCGTACTTCGAGACGCAATTTTCTAGTATTTAAATAAATACAGTATTTTAGTTCATTTTAACAGATAATTACTGGATAAACATTAGTTATTAGACAGACATTAGTTATTTCATCACGATCCATTCAGAAGAAAAATATATCTATCTTTTTGGACGCTAGGGATCAATTATACCCAAAACAAACATTTTGAAAAACTTTTCTTTTGAAAAAATTACATTATGAAGTATCCTTTACGATTGACATATTAGAAAAAATATTATAATTATTATTTTTTCATATGAAAAATATTATAGAGTGATTAAGAAAGATCTTCAAATCACATTTTGTTAAATTTTTCTTATCAAATTCCATAACTCGAGAAATTTAATTTTTAAAATTAGCTGAGATAACAGCATTGTTGTTTTGTGCTTTTTGGTACATTTTTCTAGCACATTTGATATTAAGATAAGATATTCCTGTTTCGAGATAAAGCGGAGGAATCAAGTATCACCATGGATCAAGTATCCTCATTCTCCCTAACAGTCTTTTTTGGGTGAAATCACAGAAAGTCAGAATTTTTCATCCGCAAAAACTCGGAATTTTTATCGGCAGCCTTATTATAAACCCCCAAGAATGCCTTCAAATCAGAGAATCCTGATCAAATTTCTGTGAAAGATTGATCTTTAGTTAAAATAAACCATCCTGAATACATAAACACTCTTCAATCAATAACTAACTCATAAGAATACTTTTTCTGATATTGTACAATCAGCGATGAGAAGTTTTATTAAATTTTTAAAATGAAAAAATAATCACTGTGCTCACTACAATACAATTCATTTCTTTTAATTTGTACCACTTTGATATCCTAAGCAAAATTATAGCCAGACAACTTTTCTGTTGGATCAATCTTTCAACATTTGGATTTGGAATAGCGCTATAGGTAAAATAAGTGTTCCAACAGTGACATGACAAGTATGAATTTGTCTTTCATGAAACCATCAAAAAGGTTAAAGTATCTTCAAAAAATAAAATGTTCTAGGTCCCCCGATGGATTATTTAGAATTTAGATCTAAGCGAAAGGGGGAAGTCCCAGCTTTCAGACGATGCAAATATGAGCGAGGCAATTGTGTGAAAAAAAAGGTTTTCTTCCGAGACACCGTGATTTATTTCTTGACCATAACCAAGCAACACAGCAAAATTATTCTCGAATAGTCGAAAACGGGTCATGTTTCCATAGTTAATTTAAAGAAATAATCTTGATTTTTGTAGAGAAATATAAGTGGAGAAACACAGTGACTGGTATTCATATTTTGACACACGGGTTTAAAATATTCTTGCTCAAGGATAAGAAAAAATGGTAATGGTTCAGTAAAATATAAAAGCGCTGCCCTGGAATATTCAATGCAATGTGGAGAGATATGTTGAGAACAAATTTTAAAATACATATTGAAACATTTCAATAAACAAATTATCTCTTCGAACTTTTTAACAATTTCATTTTTCTGTACATTTCCGGAGAGATTTCCGTCAAAAAACCAAAAATTTCACCTGATTTAGTTCACATAATGCGACTTGATGTTTTGCAATCCTTAAACTGAGTTTTGAGATAAATTTTTCCAATAACAAATGTACGTATCAGTGGTTTTAAAACTTTTTTCATTAACCGCCCCATTTTGCTAAATTTTTTAGCTCAACGCCCCCCTTAAAAAAATTTGGAATATAAATTTAAAAAAAAACTATTCAGACCCCATTCGTTTTTGGAAACAAGCTCGTAAATTTTGTGTTGTTAAAATCGAATGTAACCAAAATCAAACGATTTTTTTGATAGTATAGTTAAACATGATGAGAGCCCTCAATTTATTAGATTTGTTCAATAACATTAGTTTTTTTTTGACGGAAAAAAGTGTTTTTTACTGCTGAATACAAGTATTATTGAGCCTTTTAAATAAATAAAAAAAAACGATTATTTGGAATATTGCCAAAAACAAACGGTTTTGCACTAATGTTGCCAAAATCGAATGGGTCTGCACATGGAAATATTGACAAATTTATTCAGGACATATTCTTCTTCTTCTTTGCCGATGCTATTTTTAGCACGGCTATGAACTGCTTTATCGGCTTGCTTTTGTTCCGGTACAGTAATTGAGACTTATATGGCCAAAGAATTTGTTTATATTCCGTAGAGTTGACAATTTTCGTGTTCTGAGTTTCTTTTCTGTGTAAAATTTCCGGATGTGTGTTCATTTTCACGTATGTAAATTTACAAAAATTCTTTAACCTAGTTGGAGGCATTGGAGATCGATCCCCAATCGTGCGGCTACAAACTAAAAACCCGATTTAATACACTTGACAGTGGATTGTAGCCTTTCTTACAGCCTGTAAATTATATTTGGGTACATATAAAACAAAATGAATTATGAATTATGATTAATGAATTTCATACGCAATAAATCCAAAATGAATTTAGGAAATAAAGATTCAAAGTTTTTATTAGGATAAAAGTATTTTTATATAATCATAAATTTCATATAAATAACCTTATTTGCAACTAATTGGAGATTTTTGAATAACTAGATTCTGGAATATCATGTATGATTCCGTTTCTATGACATTATAATCTAACTCAATTTACTCCTTTTGGAGTTACAGCATATGATATCTTCAAAATGGAAGGGGTATAAAAATTAAGAATACAATTTAAAAAAAGATACCTGACCATGTATTTCAAATAATTCAACCTCTGAAGTAGAGGAAACAAATACATAGATAAAATTATTGGATAAAATTTCAATTGCTAGAGTAAAATACGATACCAAAATGTAGAAAATCTGTAGAATAAATTTTGAAAATTAATAATATTGAAAATTTTGAAAGCGTAGTTTTTTTAACTTTGTTATTTTGAGATTTTTATTCTGTTTTGTTGATTTTGTCTATTTCGTTAATTTTGTTAATTTGGTCATTTTTTCCATTTTGTCAATAATGTCAATTTTATCAATTTTCATGATTTTGTCAGCATTGTTAGTTAGTAAATTTTGTCAATTTAACCAATTTTCTAGATTTTGTCGATTTTAAAAATTTTCATGATTTTGTCAACTTTTTCAAATTTGAAAATTCTGTCAATTTTTTCAAATTTGTCAATCTTGTCAATTTTGTCAGCTTTGTCAATTAAGTGCATTTTGTCGATTTTGTCATAGTCAATTTGGCCTATTTTCTCAATTTTGTCAATTTTCTTCGATTTTGTCAAGTTTGTCAATTTTGTCAATTTGTCAATCTTGTCAATTTTGTCAATTTGGTCAATTGGGTCAATTTTGTAAATTTCGCCAGTCAATTTTGGAAATTTTTTAAATAAAGTGAATTTTGTCGATTTTGTCTTTGTCAATTTTGTGAATTTTGACAATTTGGTCGTTTTGGTCAATTTTGTCAATTTTGTCGATTTTTGTCAGTTTTATCAATCTTGTCAATTTTGTCAATTTAGTGAATTTTGTCGATTTTGTCATCTCTTTTGTCAATTTTGTTAATTTTGTCAATTTTGTCAATTTGGTCAATTTTGTCAATTTTGTCAATTTTGTCAGTTTTGTCAATTTTGTCAATTTTGTCAATTTTGTCAATTTTATCAATTTTGTCAATTTTGTCAATTTTGTCAATTTTGTCAATTTTGTCAATTTTGTCAATTTTGTCAATTTTGTCAATTTTGTCAATTTTGTCAATTTTGTCAATTTTGTCAATTTTGTCAATTTTGTCAATTTTGTCAATTTTGTCAATTTTGTCAATTTTGTCAATTTTGTCAATTTTGTCAATTTTGTCAATTTTGTCAATTTTGTCAATCTTGTCAATTCAGTGAATTTTATCGACCAATTTTCTCGATTTTGTCAATTTTATAAATTTCATCAAATTTTATGATTTTTTCAACTAAGTGAATTTTGTCAAATCAATGAATTATGTCAAGTTTGTCAATTTCGTCAATTTTGTCAAATTGGTCTATTTAGTCAATTTTTTCAATTTTGTCGATTTTGTCATTTTTGTATTTGGTCGACCTGGCGAAAATGTTTTTTTCTGTTTCTTCAACTTTGTCAATAATGATTATTAGCTTTTTAGCTTTATATGCATGTTCCAAAAAAAATCCCAAATGCTTCAAACTCTACTATGGAGGGCTTGGTGGCGCTACTGTTTGGTTGTCATCTTCCATTGGCTTCAGCAAGTGAAAGTTCAGATCGACCTCCAAGCAGTCATCGTTTTTGCAAGACACCAACCCCAACAACAACAACGCAACGTTAGATCTGAAGAGAGGAAGAGAAAAGGGAACAAAAAAACAAGCCCGAGAGCTTAAAGCTCGAGAGGATTCAGTAGCATTTGTCTTATTAGATTTAATTTGCTTCCACGGGCGAAATACTCTCCTCTCGTTGCTTTTTAAGAAAAAGCTTCGTAAGCACGAACGGCATGTGAGAAGATGAGAGGACATACATCGTCCGCGTACCCGTGTTGTTTTCCCCTTCTCAGAGCAATCTGTGCCTGAATATAATGTTGGGCGAAGTTACTATCGCTTCCGTACCATGCAGTGTGGGCATGACGTACTCACGTACTACGTACTACGTACTTGGTGAAAACCATTTTTATGATTCAAATTCGGGGCTTCGGTTCTGAAATTTTTGTAATGGATCGGTATCTAACTGATCCATAAAAATTAAAAATAAATCATTGGCCGGGAAAATTTTAACTGTCTTCTTCCTCCCATACGGTTTCTGTCAGGATGACATCAAAACCTGAGTGGGAGTGAAGCCTCTCTGTTCTCCCTTTCACACATCGACAGGTCCATACTTTTAGATAGCAAGCGCGTATCTATGACGTCACGTATAATTTGACGTTATATATACGATAATCTTGAGTTTAGTGACTGCTGGTTGTGGCTAGCCAGCCATATTGACACGTTTTGGAGTGATGATTTGATGATAATTACTATGAAAATTTATTTTTCAAACTATTTTGTTTTTTTCTTCTTTCTTTTATACATTGAAGAGGGAAAAAAAATCAAATTTTTTAAGACAAAAATCATTTTTATTGTACTTCCCAGTTTTGCAAAAACGTGTGGACAATGTTTACAAAAAATCACACCAGCACACACAAATACACTGACATCGTCTGAACTCGTCGAGCTGATTCGATAGGTACCTATAAAGGTATATCTAAGACCCATAATTAAGGATCTCCCAAATCGACCGATAACTATACCTTTCTGTAAGAAAGGCAAAACGCTAGCTATAAAACTAAATGCCCGTCCTAGGACAAATACTGAAAACAAGACAAACTGGAAAACAAACAAAAAATCATCTAATATAAACCCACTCATTTAAATTTTTGTAAACAGAATTCTTACACGTCATGTTTCTTTTCCACGAATGTACGAATTTTCTTAAATAAATTTTCATTATGATCAGTTTTTTAGTTGCTATAGGATTAAATGTTCACCAAAAAAGAAATCTCTTTATCAACTTTTAAGAAATATTTCTAATAAACCGGCAAGGTTTTCAAGTGACCAACATGTTATAATTTTTGAGCATCGCAAGCTCTTATGATCGTTAAATCATATTATTCTATATGATACGCACTGCAACGTGATGTACACATTGTTCCTCAATTTTAACCATCAATAAATTTTTAATTTATCACTATAATCAATTTTAGGACGCGATTTTACTTTAACTTGTTGACTCGGGGCGTATAAAGCACAATTGATCAGGGCACGATGACCATTTTCTGCCGTAGCATCTAGCAGCGAGTTCAACTCGATGAAGTCAACTGAGTTATAGAGCCACAAATTGACTTGCTTACATCTGATGATTTTATCTATTGGTAAGGTGTCGGACAGGTAATCAAAAGACTCTAGTTCGATTCCTGGTCGAAGTGATTTTTTTCAGAAACCATTCAAAATCGATTATTGTGATTGTTACATTAAACAGCTAGTAGAATTATCCGATTATCCGAATTGGTCAATATCATCTTGACGTGTTTCTTTCAATTTTGCATTAAAAAAACCTTAACACCCCTCATTTTGAAGGTGTGTGTGTGTGAATGTTGCTTCTATTTTGATTTTGGAATTCACTCTTCAGTTGTCAAAATGCCGTCCAAGGAACAAGAGCAGCGTATCAAAATTTTGCTCGCGCATCGCGAAAATCCGAGCTACTCGCACGCAAAGCTGGCAAAATCGCTAAAAGTTGCCAAATCAACCGTTACAAATGTCATTAAAGTGCTTGGGGAACGTTTGTCGACAGCCAGGAAGTCTCGATCGGGGGGAAATCGAGAACCTGAAGCCGCTGAGACGACAAAGAGAGTTGCCGATAGTTTCAAGCGAAACCCCCCGAAACCTCTCTCTCCGAGATGCCGCAAATAAGCTGGATGTATCGTCTACAACCGTGCATCGAGCCAAAAAACGAGCCGGACTATCGACTTACAAGAAGGTAGTGGCTCCAAATCGCGATGATAAAAAAAACACGACGGCCAAAGCGCCGTCCCGTCCCGGAGGCTGTACACGACGATGCTGACGAAGTTTGACTGCGTGGTAATGGACGACGAAACCTACGTCAAAGCCGACTACAAGCAGCTTCCGGGACAGGAGTTTTATACGGCAAAAGGAAGGGGAAAGGTAGCAGATATTTTCAAGCACATGAAACTGTCAAAGTTCGCGAAGAAATATCTGGTTTGGTAAGCCATCTGTACCTGTGGCTTGAAAAGCAGCATTTTCATAGCTTCCGGGACTGTCAACCAGGAAATTTATGTGAAAGAGTGTTTGAATAAACGTCTGCTGCCTTTCCTGAAGAAACACGGTTGTTCCGTACTGTTTTGGCCGGATTTGGCATCTTGCCATTACGGTAAAAAGGCCATGGAGTGGTACGCCGCCAACAACGTGCAGGTGGTTCCCAAGGACAAGAACCCTCCCAACACGCCAGAGCTCCGCCCAATTGAGAAATACTGGGCCATTGTCAAGCGGAACCTAAAGAAGACCAAAAAAACTGCTAAGGACGAGCAGCAGTTCAAGGCAAACTGGCTTCCCGCGGCGAAGAAGATGGACAAGGTGACTGTACAAAATCTAATGGCAGGGGTTAAGCGTAAGGCCCGGCTATTCGGATTTGGAAAAGCGGAAGCCTAACTGAATATTTTTCCAGAATTTTATACTTATTAAACTTGAAAAAGAAATTTAGTTTGATTTTTAAAATAAACGATTCCATCGATTTACACGCGTTTACCCTTGACCAAATTTTGACCGACTGATGGTGCTTATAACCCCGGTGGGGGTTCTCATTATGCCCCTGCAATGACTGATTTGCAGCTCTTGGCAAAAAAAACGTTTTAATCTACTTTTTCAAGTTTAAGCCCGTTAGGAAATATACTTTGCTAGTGTCTGAAACCAAACAATGAAGTACCTCACAAATAAAAGCTGTATTCTATAGTTAAATAAGCGTCTTGAGGTGGCCATTATGCCCTACAATCTAAAAATTGTTTGCTGAACACAAATCCTTATTACGTCACTTATCACCATAATTATTCGAAAACTACTATATTCCCACCCTCTTTCAACCCGATAGAGAGAGATTGGTTGAAATGTACAACTTGGTCGTGCACTCATTTATCACCTTCAGACTTCATGTGTACGGTAGTTATGTTCAACGTTCTCCAAAACCACACTTTGACCAAATGACAGAGATCTGGTGGTAGCAAGGTGCAGTTGCTGTTGGTCCATTGAACATGCGATTCCAAAATTTCCTCAGGCTTACTCTTACGGACACTTTTTCGATATCGTGTAACTTTTGCTTTTTTACGTTTCGACATTTTGGCATAGGCTCAAGTTTCATCAAATGGTGTATTTTAAATCATATTGTACAGCCAATTTATTATTTGAACGAAACACATTAAGAATTTATTAAAATATAACAAAAGGAAGAGAATAGAATTTGACAAACTATTCAACTTAAACAGATTTTGAAAATAAAAAATTAAGCTTAGATGAATAATTAAGAATTGAGTGTTATGTGGTTTCCTCCAAATAAAATGATTTTCAGAATAACCACAAAAATCAAATGCACCGTAAGAAATATCCCCATCAGAAGACGCTTCAATGCATTTGCTGCGCAAATAAAACAACTTCCACTAGTGACAAAACTTTCGGATGGAAAAATAAAACATCTCGTACCAACAAGTGCAAAATATTTACCACAACCACCAAACGACGACATCGAAACCATTTTTCTCTCGAGAGCTCCAGGGTAGAGTAACTACAGAAAGCCACACGTAATCCAGCAGGGACATTACTCATCGGTCACCGGAAGGAAATTCTGGCTGGAATCCGACAAGCTCGGCTTTTCCCCCCAAAGCCAAGGAAGCATTCGGAAGGACTCTCTCCGCTGGCTTTGATGACGTTCCGGATGAGTGAGGTAGAATGAGTAGAACGAATAACTGAATGAATGAATGAATGAATGGGATGGATGGATGGATAGATGATTGTTGAGCTGTAATGACACCCGGCTAGACTGGTTTATCGATTCGATAATTTGTCAAATGATGGAAAAATGCAATCAGGATTCCACCCAATGCCAGGCTGTCGGAATGCGAGGTGGTTGCTGCTGGCTTAATGGAGTGATCTCTGATTTTCCAGCTTCGTGTGATTGCGGGATGTCTTTGAAGAGGAAAATGGTGACAGTTTTAAGAGTTTAGAAAAATATCCAATAAACTTTTTTATCAAACGGATCCTTAAAAAGAGTAATAAAATAAAGAAAATGGAGTTTAGTACACAAAATTTAAAAAATCATCACAAGTGAACAAATTTCTTTTTTACCGAGGTACTATGAATTAAGGAGATGTTTTTGAAAAACTCGGGGCGATGAACCAAATATGCTTTCAGTTTTCAACGCTCTACCGGAAAAAAAACTTTGGAATTTCATCACGTCACCGGGAAACCAGGAAAGAATCAGGAATTTAAGCACCTCCCCGGGAAAATTGTCATGTTTGAAATTTTAACACGAAACTTTTCAAAATTAATTTTCAAATTTAAGAATGGTTTTAATAGTAAACAAACGAAATTTATATCGCTTTTTTACATAATGCGTAACAAATTGAGGTATCACAATTTTTCGCTCTCGGCAAGTGTGCAACACTTACAAGCAAAATCAAATGTTATAAATCTAATAATTAAACTTTAATCGATAAAACTTATCACAAAACATTTGATCACCAATAATACCAAATTTGGAACAATTAGGTCCAGTGGCTTTCGATAGATATACAGCGTGTCGAATTTTGGTGTTTGTCAGCGTAGATTTCTTTGCGGTCCTTAATGTGTTACCTAAAAAATTTTTTTTATGTTATCGAGTTTCCTATTACCAGTTTTAGTTTTCGAAGTCAGTCAGTCTTCGACATACTTTTTTCATAAATTATTCTATGCAAAAAAAAACTAATATTCTGACTGCGTAAGACGTTTTAAAGCAGAGTTACATTTTTCTGTCGTAAGGAATCTCTTCTTCACCAGAATTTTTTTTATCAATGTTGTTGTGTATTTCGTTTGAATTGGTCTTAGGAACGAAGCCTTACATCGTTAGTGTTTTGTTTTTCATTCTTCCTAAGCTAAACTTTTTCTTAAAGTTTCCTACGCTGGAATATATGTCTTGTGTAAAAATGGTGTCAAAAACAAGCTCCTGTCGAAATCTATGATCTTTATTCTGGTACAAAATTTTATCTTCGATTCAAAGGATTGAAGTTCAGCCCTGTCTTATTGACGATTTTCTTTATTTTCACGAATCCTTAGTTCAAATGACTAGGGCACTACTCTACCAAGATCTGACAAATGATAAATTCGGTTTTCAAACGTTCATCAGGAGGATCGGTCCGAAACCGGATATTGTTTTGGTCTGAAAACGGGTGAAAATGAAACACTTTTTTGGACGACGCAAGCCCTGTCACAAAATACTGGCCAATTTTGAAATAAAATTGAACCGAATCGTAATGTCAACTGTTATATTTGACAGCAATTGGTACAATGGAACAATTGCTAGCAATTTTGGAAGTTCATCATTGTTTTGTATTAAAAAAAAAACATTTTTTCTGAAACATTTCTTAAAATGTATTAAAAAAATTGAACTGCTCTTATAAAATATATATATTTCCATAATAAAGACAAACCCTTTTCAAGTTGATAAGCTATATTGATATTATATTTCGATGTGTTTTCAACATAGTACAAACTAGACAGTTTTTTTTCCATAACTCTAAATACCTATACAAATTCTAAAAAACGGGAATTTTTAGAGTGGCTCAAAACAACCACATAATAATTTCAAGATCAAGATAACTGGATTTGTTTTTGGAAAATTGTTGAAATTGTGGATCAAAACAATGAATAAATGTCAATATCGTTAGATCCGTTCCAAAACATTTATCCTAAAGTTGCCAGATTGCCCGGTACTATCCGGGTTTGCCCGGATATTTAATACAAAATTTGGGAACAGTCCGGTCGGGCCCGGTTGCCCGGATTTCATTGAAAAGTGCCCGGATTTTGCCAGGATTTTTTCACATTATTTGGCAAATCAAACAAAAAAAAATTATTGTATAAAAAATTGTTTTTATCAAGCCACTGAAACAAAAAATTTTTAACTGATTTTGCAAAAATAATCCTGAAAAGATTTTTCGAAGCCTAAAATACGATTTGGTATCTGTTTGTGAATTTTGATGAAAAAATAATTTTTATCAACATTTTTTCTTGATTTTTGTCGAGTTATTTCTGGGTTTGCCCGGCTATTGCCCGGATTTTCGATCGTCAATTTAGAAATGAAATGCCCGAATTTTGTCTGGTTTTGCAAATTCTGGCAACCTTAATGTATAAATTTCCTCTGGAAAAAATTCTTGCAACCTTAATTTATCCTGTCTATTTGATACGAAAAGACTACGTGTTTAAATACGTTGAAATATTTGTCATGATTTCTTACCGGTTAACAAATTTTGGAAAATAATTGTTAGAAATTGGTGGGCTTTGTTTTGAATGTTTTTTTTTTATCAATCTTGATTTGATATAAAAAAAACGAGTATAAAAATACCGGGAAGATACTCATTTTAAACGGGGGAAAACTTTGGTATTTCAAAACGAAAAATCACAAGTAACCCTGATATTGAATAAGCGTACAATTTGGTTTTAAATCTCGGAAAAAGCACTAAGATATTTAAATTAAAAATTTCAATTGCATATTGAAATCTGCTTGTTTTTAACCTTTGAGAAAAAAAAAGTACAGAAACTTTCCAATAAAAGTAAAAAAAAATCGAAATTTCAAAGGAAAATGATGCATTTAGAATCTAAGGATGTGATCATTTAGTATCCGGGCATTTTATTGCGGTGATAGCTACGTTAAAGCTCGGATATGCAAAACTTTAGCAGTCTTGTGTTGGTAATGAAAAGGACTATCTTGCCTATTTTTGATAGATTTTTAAGTTAACGTGTGTTTGTTTCATGGTAAAAATAATTTTGCACATATTTTTTCCTTTTACGCATTTTGCGCCTTGAAAATTCTTCATTGTTGCTGTTGCTCAAGAACTGTTGATTTTTTCAGATTTTTTTTAACCAAATGGTTAAGAAGTATACGGAGCCACTCTAGGATCCACACGAAGTTCAATCCAACCATCGGATTGCAACCTTTGACCTTAAATATGGTAAAAAGTCTATGGTTATTGAGAAAACTGAATGCAGACACCTTAAATAATGCAAAAAATTACATTTCCGGCAGGCAAAAAGTGTTACCTGACTCGCAGACACAAAATAAATAACTAATAATGATCAGTTCCAAAGAAGTGTGTTCTGATGAACGGAGAAATTTATGTTAAAACCGGATTTAAGAGATCAAACTCTTCGAGATGCCTAAGAAACGGATCCAACCCGATTCCAATTGCTTTTTCCAGATGAGTTTGTGTAAAATATCATGATTTTGCAAAGATTTTGCTTCTGTGGTAAAAAAAAAATAAATCAATACATGTCTGAAAAAAGTGTGCAAATATAAAAAACAGATTTTATGAAAAAGTTAGAGTATTTCTCGAATTCATTTATACATTTTTTTTAAATATTTCTACATAAAATGTCATATTAACACCTTCATTTCCTCCATAGAAATTTTTTCGATTAAATGAATATTTTTTAAAATACATACGTTTGTAACTGCCCGGATTCTAAATGATCATAGCCTTATGTTGTTTCTACAAGCATTTATCCTAAAATAATCTGAATACTGGATTGAATTGAGGTGGTCGTGAAAATGATGAAAGGCATGAATCCAGGATGTCAAATTATTCCAAAATCAGATTTATTAAACGAAGACACTAGGCTGCTTTCCTGTGTTATTGTTTCAAAATGATGTTTTCATTATATAAAGTTCAAATATCAGTAGGTCTACCAATTAGAGTTGTTTGATGTTAAGTGAGAGAAAATTATTCAAACTCTAAGCAGAAGGAATTCATATATTTCGAATTGAATCTTATTCTTCTAACGCATAGATAGTTAGACTGATTTATTTTATTTTTTCTATAAAAAATAAGAGAAAACATGTCAATACCTTAAATAAATCATGGAATACATACATCGCATACAACCCTTCAATTCTAAACACGTAACTTTGAGAAGGCCGTTTAACCAAACTATGAAATAAGTCTGTCAATAAAGATATATAATTTTTAGAAAAAAAAATCGTACTTACTTAACACGTTCGTCGCCACGCTCATTTTGGTAGTTTTTCTAGCCGAGTCAAAGAAAACCATGGAGCGAGAAACTGAAGAGGGAGAACTCCAAGATTTGCAACGTGTGCTTCGATGAGATGGACTAGTTTCTCTGAGACTCCTTGTCGTCTAAGAGTAGCCCAGATGTTTTCGAGAATCAGTCGGTCAAATGCTCTTTCGAAATCAACGAACACCAGTAGAAGAGAGTCCTGTAAATCTTCGATTTGCTCCAGTACTATTGGTACTTTTGTGATGTGGTCCACACATGATCGTACGGATCGGAATCCAGTTTGTTGTCGACGGAGAGTAACGTCGATCTTCTCCTGGATCCTATCTAGGATCAACTCGCAGAGAACTTTGAGGGTTGTACAGATCAACGTTATGTCACGCCGGTTACCACACTCTGTTAACACATTCGTCGCCACGCTCATTTTGGTAGTTTTACTAGCCAGCACAAAGAAATTCTCGGAGCGATAAAGTAAAGGGGGAGAACTTCATAATTTGCAACGTGTGGCTAAACTGAGCGGCTTTCTCAAGTAAGAGAACGTCATCCGTTTTTGATGTGACGTGGTCTCCCAGGAAATACACCCGTCACACGAATATGGGTCCCAAGGCGACGAACGTGTTAAGTCCTCTTTCTTGGGAACTTTCACAAAGGCTATCCAGTCGGCCGGGAATGTTACAGTATCCCAAATGTCAGCGAAAAGACGGTGCAACATTTGTGCTGAACACGCAGGGTCGGCTTTCAACATTTCAGCAGGGATGCAATCAGTCCCAGGCATTTTGTTGAATTTCATGTCTTTAATTGTCGCTTCTATTTCAGCCAGCGAGGGCGCTTCCGAGTTGGCACCATCAATGCGGCTTACTGTTGGCACTTCGAGCTACGGGTTTTGGTGGTCATCGCTATTCGTGACTCGGAAGAGTTGTTCAAAATGCTCAATCCAAAGTTTGAGCTGATCTGTTCTGTCTGTCAACAGCTGATCTGATCGGTCTTTCAGCTGAATTCTTGCATTTTTCCTTGCTCCACTAAGACCAAGCCCACCAATGGTTGCTAAACCTCGAATCGAGTACATTCAGCAACATATTTATCAACCCATCATCGCACCAACAGTTGCTAACTTGATTCGTGAAATAGCATTCGAGCAGTAGGTTGATACAGGATGCGTTTATGTAGAAACCCGGTAGCAACGCAGCCGGTAGTTGCTATCAGAAAATAAACAAACACAAATACCAACCTGGATCGCAACAATGGGTGCGAAAACAAGTAAGTAGATAAAAACGCAACCAATCAAAACATCTAAAATACCGACCGAAATAGCAACTTGTGGTGGGCTTGGTCTAAGGCGTAATAAAGTGTCATAAAGTAATCGGATATTTCTATTGGCGGTAGCACTTTCTTCCTTTTTGGCTAGGGAGTTTGTTAAGGTTCTCTTGTCTCATCTACAAGCTCGTTTAACTGCTTTTTTCAGCACCGCATTTCATAAGTGAGCGGCTGCTTGGCTGTGCCGGTACAAACCTGCTCATTTCCGACTTTCGTCTTTCTCCGAACGTCGACCATCCTAAGGGTTTCATTTGACATCCATTAACTTTTTCTTCCGCACACTTTCCCTACAAGCTGTAGGATACAGATGAACCGTAGGAGAATTAAATAGCTCAAAGTAAAGGTTAAAGATTTTGATCAAAATACACATCCAATTGAATGTTCTTTTATGAGCGTGTAAAAGGCTTTTGTTGAAACGGTTAGGAAAGAGAGAGATGAAAGGGTCAGTCGATTAACGAATTTTGGCGTGAACGGACGCGAGTGCATCAAACCAATTGATATCTTTCGGAAGATTCAATCGATGAATCCGACACAAGCCAACGAATGAACCTCCTATCGGCAGCTGAATCATAGGGTTTGCGGATGATGAAGTCTTCTTGGCTAGAGGCTCCTAGACAGCGGAGCTACAGCTATTTGCCACAGTAGCTATTCAGGCAGTGGAAAGCTGAATGCACTCCAAGTGCCTGCGTCTAGCGTCCGGAACATCTTTTCCAAAGCCGCTTGCGTAGTGGCGGGTATCATACCCATCTCGGTGGGATAGCTTAGCGACAGGAATGGAGACCCATTGATCGGATGAAGACGTGGTGATGTGCTTCATAAAGTACCACTATCGGTTTGGACATGTGGCTTCGCCATATTACCCAGATTGTGGTGACGAAGAGGAGACACATGTGGCATTTGCCTGTCTGAAGTTTGCGGCGGTGGGGCCCGAAACGTCAGTAGACAATGTGGTACAGAGGATGTGGCTTTTGGCATGCGGTCAGCGATGGGATCACCTGGATCATGACTGGCCTGAAGAAGAGCTGGAGTCAACGGCAGTTCGCGAACGGTGTAGGATGACTCCATCACCGGAGAGGATCTTAGTAGTTCGTGCGTAGGGTTCTCCACCTTCGGAGAGTATCTGAGTAGTGCGGTTCCCAACGATCAAAGCTGCGGGAATAAGATTTTACCTTCTGCGCAGTAAAAATTGTTGGAAAGGGTTATTTAACGATTGGGGAATACCCATGGGTAACGTCGGCTGAGCCATTTGAATCGGTGTAGGAAGACGTCTTCGTCGAGAATCATCCGAGTAGTTGCGTGTGCTGTGACAGGCGTGAGTCTAGGATAAGCTACTCTCGATCACATTACGAACATAAAGGTGGCAAACCTTGAGTCCCTGGTATAAAAGGTCAGACCTCGAGTCGGGCAGAAAAGAGAGATCAAGCCTAGAGTCTTCAGGAGGAGAGGTTTGTGTGGTCAACCCCGAGTCTTTACGATAAGAGGTCGGATCTCGAGTCATAAGGTTTATATTAGAATCTCGAGTCATTGCGTGGAGATGTTGGTTCTCAAGTCTTAAGAAGAGAGTTCAAATTTCGAGTCTTAATGATGAGAGGTATAGCTGAAAGTTGTTGCGTCTATGTGTATTGCCTTGAAGCGCACTTTAAAGGATAGTGTGTTGAACAGTTTGAGGTGGGAACTAGGTCTGCGTGGAGTTTTAGTAGATGGAGATTAGGGAATAAGAGGTATACACGAGTCTTCCCATTGTACCCATAGCCTCATGCTCTGCGAAGTAGTTCCACCTCCCCTTGGTGTGCAGAGTGGAAACGTGTCTACAGACTTGTCGCCTGAAGGCGTACGGTCGAGAGAACTACACGTCACACTTGGTGCAGTCAGCCCGCCGACGAGCTGCGTGCCGAGTGTGGCAAAAACGTGGTGCGACTGGGCACCTTGGTACCAGTGCTCAGTTGCAAGAGGGAGGGTCGAAACGTGTATCGGGTAGTCGCGAACCCGATATGCGAGACGACCAAATGATCGAGCGGGTTTTGGTCGAATTCGGGTGGTCCTAGCCCTGATTTGCGGATATGACCGACTAACGACGAGCAGAGGGGCCTTATGCCGAGATATATGGCGCCCAGTAAATGGGCCTCAGAATGAGTCTCGAAGAGTCGAGACGGAGAACAGGATAGGTGTGTGGTTATCTCCAGACCCGAGGAGAGGCGAGTTGTTCTCGTCTCGAATTGGGTCAAGAGACGTTCCGAATGAGGGCCCTCGAGACACGAGGAGAGGTGGGTATTGACGCCTCAAATTGTGTCAAGAGGAGTGTGAGAGGGTCTTGAGCCACGAGGAGAGGTGGGTCAAGACGTCTCGAATTGTGGCAAGAGGCCGTATGTGCGACTCGAGTCACGAGTAGTGGCGAACGGACTGCCAATCCGTGCGTCGTGAAACGTGACAAAGAGTGGATGAAGATTGCTGGTGTAGCACGTATAAAAACCAGTATTTGCCGTGGAGCGCATTGCGCGAGTATGGTCTCCCATGTCGGGTATAGCCTTCGTTGCAGGTCCGGATGGGAATTATAGCCAGAGGCCCCAGGTGGACTTTATGGCGTAGAGATACTTAGTATCATGAGTCGTCCCATGGACCCAGAGTAGCAAACTGGGGGGACGCGGTGGCTCGCCGTGCCTTCGAATGCAATCCGTAAAAAGGATTTACCACCTGGGTGATCAACTAATAAAAAAAAACCCATAGACCAAGAGTTACAAAATGGGAGGGCGCAATGGCTCGCCGTGCCTTGGGATACAATCCGTAAACCGGGATTTTCCACCTGTGGCTACAAACTAAAAAAAAAATTTCCCGAGTGAACCTTAGCTCACCGTGCATTCTTGATTCCACACCACTACTGTTCTAGGACTGTTTCGTCTGTCGGGAGTTCCGAGGCTCACTGATTTGTGCTGCTCTACGTATACCCTTTACACCTTTGGATTCTACAACCGACGGTCGTTGTACCGATATCTGACTTTCTCCTCTTGCCGTTGGACATTTACAAGTCTCATTCGTATCTAGCCAAGGACGAGGAGATGGTCAGATGCAATGTTTGCGCTTCGCTTGTTGGGGACATCAAGAAGGCTCCTCCTCCATTTTTGGCTGATGCAGATTTGGTCAATTTGATTTTCTGTTCGGCCATCTCGGGATACCCAATTGACCTTATGTGCTGGTCGATGGGGAAAGAACGATCTACCAATCACCATGTTGTTGTAGCCACAAAATTCTACAAACCGCTCTCCGTTTTCGTTCATCTGCCCTAGACCATGGCGCCCCATGATGCGCTCAAGGTCCTGATTGTCGGAGCCAATCTTTGCGTTGAAGTCGCCCAAATGGAATTGACTGTTACCCTTCGGAGTTTTCTCAACCACGCTATTCAGTTGACTGTAAAACTGCTCTTTCTCCTGCAAATCGGCTACGTCAGTTGGCGCATAACATCGGTCCATTGGAAGGTTTCTAACCCGTGTTCTGAATCTGGCTAAGATAATTCTTTCCTTTATCGGTTCCCATCTAATGAGGGCCGCATAGGCCTGCGGGCTTAATAGGAAACCAACTCCTCTCTCGCGAGTAGCGTGTTCTCCTCGTATGCCAGAGTAATGCAGTACTTGCCCGGACTGTGTCTTGTTTTCTTCAGTGTTATGCCAACGGACTCGCTCAGTCCAAATATTTCAGGCTTGAGGCAGCTAACCTCTCTAGCAAGTTGTGCCAGCTTGCCTTATTGGGCAAGGTTTTAAATGTTACATGCCCGTGTTTTCATCCTGAAAGTCGTTTCCAAAGGTCCAGGTCGGTCGTTTCTTATGGATTCCGTTAAAATTTAACATATCGTGAGCAGTAGGTTGCTAGCCTTAGGTGATTGGAGGTTGGGAGCACGATCTCCACTAAGGTTACTTGCACCCCAGCTGGCACCACGGAGAAGTATTCAAATTCATATTCAGCATGATGATTTTAATGTTTTTTTTTTAAACCAAAAAGCCCGCAGAGATTAGGACTTTCATTTAAAATTATTAAAAGAATGCTTGAAAATCCTAAAAACACTTCTATGCGTAACATTTTAAATTCATAAAATCCTTATTGCATCCACTTAAACCCGAAACTAAACAAAAATTACTCGATACATTCAAAGGTCCTTAATAATGGACAACTAGTTTTCGTCCATCCAATTTCCAAAGAATGATGCCTCTTTTAACTCCTCCCATCCCAACAACCATGAAGGTGGCTTCCAATATTTAAAAACCTTCTTTATGGCCGTCACACATATAAATAAGCCCACCCTATTTTAGTTTTGCAAGAGAACACCCCTCTGCCATGCCATGACACTCTTGAGCCGGCAGCATCAGCAACACAACAAAGACTGTAATGCCATAAATTTACTGATTTTCAATCTTTTAAAGTAATTGAAAACTTCCTTTCCACGCCATGATGGCCCTGGTTGGTGCCTTTGCCTTAGCTCGGTCCTCTCTACTCCATATGGTAAGTGGAGCAAGAGCATCCATTCAAAGCCTCCGCCGGATCGGATCTGTTTTGAATACTTACATGTTTGTGGATCTGAATGGGGTTGGGGGTGAAGGCTCATTCATGACACAATAGATATCCTACAGCCGAAAGGACCTGCCAGAAGATTTTTTTCTCTTTCTTCGTTCCTGTCGTTGAGTGAACATCTCTCGACATTTATCCTTCCTGCCTGCCTGAAAAGCATATGGGTTTACATTGGGAGGCAATGCCCGGGCCAATAAATTTTGACTCTCAACAGATTCGATAAGTTGTTGGATGCGTAATCCGGAATTCGTGATGATCTCAACAGTTTTTTTCCTTCTCAGGATGGAAAACTAGCTGAAGGAGTTGACCTGGTTCGAACAAAGTTAGAAAAAACTTTCTTGAAAGGTTGATTTGATTTTAGGTATATTGGAGAAAAAAGATAAGTCGAAAAATAAGCTTTTGAGCAGCATGAGGCTGGCTTACTTCCTTTGCCTTAAGCAAAAGTTTTTCAAGTTCAAATCCTTCAAATTCGAAAAACGATGTTGATTAAACTTTTTCTTAAGGCAAAGGAAGAAAATTGTTTTGAAATCGGTTGACTACAAAACTTAGATGAACTTGAAGATTCTTGTTGAATTCTCCAAATTACGGATTCAGTATTTATGAAACTTTTTTCGGACGAATGAAACTCAGTAAGGCTGTCTCAACAATATAACAACAAAAGCCTCAAAAGATCAACCATAACTTGCGTCATCGAACATGAAAGCACATCAATAAAAAAAACCCGGAACAGATTGATGATTGAAATTCCCATGAAAAGACGCTCGAGGACCAGGGGGCTTTTCTGGAAATCATCGGCACTTTGACCAATCTGGACCGAGAACTTGAGTCTGTCAGCAGTTCCCATTGCTGGACACCTTCCACCGCAAAATTCTACCCCAGAAGATCTAGGCTTTGATTTTCCGTTCGTTTTTTTCGTTTCTTCTTTACCATCCAACTTTTTCCCATTGCGTTGCTTATCTTTCGGTAGGATTTTCCCGGGGATCAGTAAGAGACGGTTCGTTTTCTTCGGAACGGAAACAGTCAATTCAGCAAAACACTTTAGCATTGTTTGCATCACTTTTATATCCTGTTGAGCGATTCATCCACAAGCCGTTAATCCTTCGGCCGAGTAATGCCAGGAAATGAAATATCGCTTCACACTTGCTGCTCAAGAAACAGGGTTGATAGTAGGATTCTGAAAAGTTCAGAAAACATATTTATCTTTATCAAATGTTTTAAAGAATTCCACAAGGAAATAAAAATAACGTATTTCAGGAGTGCAAAGAATATTAGAACTACAGTTGTGTTCAAGAGAATTGCAGGGCCACCACTCGAAAAAGAAGACTATTATAGAATTGTTTTCTTGTTTTGTTAACGGATTTGAAGTAATATATTTTTTTCCATTTTGAGAAATCCTACACGCTGAGCTATGGATTTTTTAAAACTACTGTATATTCCTGTAACTTAGTAGGAAGAACTGCCTCATGGAGCACCCCACCTCTAGGGTTGGTTTAGTGACAAAATTTTTGCTATAACATTTTTGCTTGAAAATTGCATAAATAAAGAATAGTAAAAAATAGTGCTACTAGTAACATTTTATTATTTGGGTTTAAATTATTTCATATTAATTGTTATTCACTTAAAATAATCACTTTTAAAAATAAGTCCAAACGTGTTAAATTTTTTGTAGCTTTGAAAAACAAATAAGGGATCTTCAAGGCTTTCTTTGCATGAAAAACTTGTTTCGGTTTCAAATCAGAAGTATTCTCAACTCTTGTAAACTCGATACATTCAGATCTTTGTTTAAATCTTCGTTTTTGAAGTATCTACAATAAAATTAATGTTTAACAACAAACCAAAAAAAATATATTTACAGCTGAATTTTCCTGAAACTGAAGGTAAATTAAAAGTTGTTTTATCAACATTTAGAATTAAAGCAGATATACTTGAACCGATATACACCACTTAACGAGAAATCGGGAGACACGCATAGCGCTATCTGGCGACAGAAATGGAAGTATTACGCTGTGATTTTTTTCGGAGCTTTGATTAGAGATGCCAGGTGTCCTGATTTCTCAATTGCCAATAGCAAAAAATGTGGCGTAGCATATAGAAAAGGCGGAAGTAAAATGAGTACTTTTTGAATAAATATGAATAATTAACAGCGCATATTCTTACAATTCTTAAAACGAAACTTGAAACACATTCTAGGTCTTTTTTAAGCTTTATCAGTTCATTTGCGCACCGGTAAGTTCTAAACTGGTTTACATTTTTGCCACTGGTGACGCTCCGATAGGTGTTGTTTTTTTTGTTGTTGCTATTTTCTTTTGTAAATTTTTCCTAGACACTTTAGCACTTGTCAAATCAGGAGCTTGTCGGTATTCAAATATGGCTCCTGGCTTGCTTTTACAATACCAATAAATAAGCAAGTGTCAAAATTGAGTGTTATTATAGCTTTGACACCTGACCGCTGCTGATACTCTTATACATCGTGATTGTAATATTACTTTCGATTTTGCGCAAAGTTTAAAAAAAAAAAGAATGAAAAAGGAACATGTTATTAGACTCAAAAACTTTAAGGTCAAGCATTCGTAATAAATGACTTATTTATTATGACTTCATAAATAACTTAAAACACATTGATTTACGACACTTGCGATAAAATCTGCCAGTACAAATTTTAGACTTTTGCGTTGCAAATTTCCGCCAGCACTTAACGAGAAAACAAACTAACTACATATTCTTAATCAAACATTTGCGCCTTTTAGTTTCTTTAAATCGAATTCCGTAAAATTTATTTCATCTTTGCGTATGACGATGACATATTCAAGTGTCATACAAATAAGCGGAAGCTTAATAAAAATTTTAAAACTTAGCTAAAATAAATATAGATTAAGAAATAAAAAATTGGAAATTCAAAAATGATTATTTTTAATTTTTCCTAGTTATTTTAAATAGTTTTTTTGTGTTTAGGATTATCGTTTGTTTTGTAATAGTAAAGAATAATAAGAACCTTTCATTTCAAAACCAATGTACATGCCATTCGGAACATGAGATGAATTTTTATTTAATTTCGTCACATTCCATGGTGGGAACACAATTTTTCCTTCCAATAAATAACAAATGACATGATGCTTAATGTGCACACAATTTTCGTGTAAATAAAATGTCCTTAAATTTTGTTTTATTCTTGATAATCGTTTTTGTGAGACTTTTTCAGCTTTGATTTTTTATTTGTTTAGATTTTCGTTTTGCGTTCACGTGCACAAATAAATGATGGGAAAACATTAAGAAATATATCGCATTCCGATTATTCATTGAGAATCGAAAGAGTTTTTTTTAATTATTTCAGTTCAATTGATTTAAATTTGGGGAAAAAAAACAATTCTGTTGCACACATTTGTCTAAATAAATTAAAAAAAACAATTTGTGCCCTTTCAAAATGATAATCTGGAGCTGCCAAAATGCTGATTAGGGATATCGTCCGAACATATTTTCATCACTTTTTTGTTTTGTTTAGGAACACATGCAAAATAAATTATGCTCATTTGAGAAATGAATTCAAAATTCGCACAACCAGCCTTCACTTCTTTCATGTTTTTCAGAAGATATGTCACAAGTCTCTTAGGCATAATTCCATAGCCTTTTGTGTTTTTGGAGCACTGGCATTTCGGAAACGAGAAAAGAAGATAGATAGGGAAATACGGAAATAAAAAGAATTATAGAAGAAGACCAATAGCTTTTAGGAAAAGGTTTACTTCAAACATGTAGTCAAAGTCTATCACAGCCAGCACATCTCTTCGGAAACCATTTGTTAGCATTAATTTTTTAATCAATTCATTAATTATAAACATTTGAAGGAGATTATTTTCATGTTATTGCTGGATAAAAGCTCGGTATAATATCCTTTGACCTAAGTTCTGGATTTGATAAATGATTCAACAAACTTTATAGTTTGATAATGACCAACCAATTGGTTTGAAAATGTTCATTTATTAACAAGAAACATCTAGCATGAGACAACAACAATACCATTTTTAAATACGACTCGTTTAAAAAAAACCCATTTTTTGCCAAATTGAAAAGCGACACCCGTCATCTAGTAAAGCGAAAATAACGAAATTTCTACGTAAATATTTTTTTCCTTAAATATTATTATTTAGTAAAATTTTTATTAACAGTAAAGCAGTTTTTTCTATTCTGACCGATTGAAATTAAAAAATTTTTCTTAAAAAACACTTTATGCGCATCCAAATCTATGTATCTTTTGAAACAATCATATAAGGAAGGTAACTGAAAGTAATTACTCTGTTCCATATTTTGTTCTGAAATATTTACAAGTATGGAATGGAGATATTTGCTTAAACCCCTTTTTGTTTGATTGTTGATTCACTAAAATTTTTATGGTGCAAGAATAGAATCAATCAATTTCATTTATTATAACTGGCATCCCTGATCAAGTCGAGTCGGAATACACGCTATTCACAAGTTAGACGAATTTCTCGAGTTAGTGCTTTCATTTTGTCCGCTAGATGATGCTGATGGTGTCGCCATCTCATTATATGAAAAAAATAAGTGTGATGAATATTGGTTTCAATTGTATTTGATTAAAGTTGAGATTTTTCAGATCCAGATCTAATTTTATAAAAGAGGTTTTCTCCTTTTTTGTGTTTTGTTTTGGGAAATTTTTAATTTTAATTCCGAATCTGAATTCTGCATTTGAAACCTGAATAAAAATTTCGTATTCCTAATTTGAAGTCGATTTCTGAATCTTAATTCCAAACAAAAAATTCCAATTTTTATGAACAGAACAGACAGAATCCCGTACCAGAAATTAGGCTTATCTTTTGTGTCGTAACAAAAGTTAAATGTAAAATATCGTTTTTTTTTATTATTTTTCCATGATAAAGACATAATTTTTAAGTGTTTGAAATAAATTTTTTGACAATAAAAAACCATAAGTGATGATAAATTTAAAACTTTGTCTTACTTCTTCATATTATACTAAACTGCCAAAAAAATAAAGTTTGAAAAAAAACCCAATCAGTATTTGATTTTTTTTATGGCTCAGGGGGGAGTTGTGCTCAATAACTAGGAGAAAAGAGGTGGAATGTGAAAAAAGTTTGAAAACCACTGATTAAGTTTTTTCCTATCAGTTCTTGTTTTCGAGATAACTTTGAAAAATAGATAAAAATTCATTAAATTGAAGCTATAGGACATTATCATTATTTTGAAAATAAAGGTTTCAATTCAATGTTCAATTTCATCGAAGACCGCGAGTTCTAATAATTTTGGAACAAAAGTAATTGAAGTTTTGTTTTGGTTATTATTTTTCTTAATCTCAAATGAATGGGAATTTTTACCAATTTTTTTTTGACCTCATTGAATCTTAATATAAGGTTTCGCAGTCTTCAACAAAGTGGTTTGTGAATTCCAGATAGGGTAGAGGCTCCTAAGACAACGGCGTAAGGAAGCTTTTTTCATTAGTTCAATAGAAGTTCCTTCCATGTTGGTTTAAAACTGTCATTCATTCATTGAACTATATTTTTAATATTGTGTTATGAAATTATGCTGGAAATAGATCAATCCATTACGTACTTTTGAGACAATTAATAATTTATTTTCCACATTCAAGTTCCCTCATTGTCGTACCAGGTCCTTACTTCCGTCGTACAAGGAGACCGAAGTTGTCTCAATTTATTCCACCCTCTTCAGGAATAAATTAAAAAAATGCGGTTGCGGTTCATGCAATTGGCATTAGCTTACTTCAAATGGATCAACCGCGCAGCATTATAGCAAATTATCTCTCAAGTAACCAGTCGCTATAAGCCATGAAACTAGGAATGCTTTATTGTAGAAAGGTCTACCATTGCTTGGCTAATGCATCTGCAGGCAGCAAAATATTATACCTTCTATTGAATTCTACCGAAATTGTCTCAAACTTTTCCTCCCTCATAAGGGATAAATTTTGCGGTTGCGGTTCATGCAAATGCTATTATTTACTTCGCACGGATCAACCGCGCAGGATAACTACAAAGTTCGAATGAGATCTAAGTCGCAATAAAATGGTCTTGCCAAGAAATCTCAAGGTAGCGTTATTGAAGCAAGGTCCCATTGCTTGGCTGAGGCAATTGCAGGCAGCACAATATTGGACCTTATAAATTGAATCCACCCTGCAAATGTGTTTTGTACCAACACACTCTCCAACAGACAGGGCTGCCATGATGCAGGATTTGTCTGTAAAATAAGATTTTATAACATTCATACAGATATATTCCACAAATTTCAATGCACAAATTTACACAGAAACTGCACATATTTAAAGAACATTAACATTTTTAATAGTACTATATGTTTTTTCTACGTAATGAGACTGAATAGTAAGACATTTGAGGAGAGACAGAATCACTCTTGCGTTTTGTCAACATGTGAATTTTTATCCATGTGGGAACCCTGGCGAAGGATATCGAAACAAAGCAACGCCACGTTGATGCGTGTGATGCGCATTAGACTGGTTCAGCTCATCTATTCGTGTTTTTTTACGAGCGATAAAAGTTTTTGCAAAAATGTTTTTTTTTTGGAAATTGACGTTTCGTTATTCTAACATTTTGTTGTTGTCAAGGTTGCAAATAAGAAATCAGTTAAATGCAAGTTTTTGGGAAATGACGTAAAGGTATTCAACTAAAATTAAACTTTTCGACTTTTTTCATTTAAACTGTAATATGTGAAAAACGACAAAACATCTTTTGTTGCAAATTCACTGAGAATATAGAAAAATGAAGCAAACATGAGTCAAGTTTCAAAACTTATATGGTAGGAATCAGAACATAGGCAGTTTTGATTTTGTTGGATTTTGAACGACTTTATGTACAAAAAATCATATCTACCGATTTTTTATCTCAACTTGTATTGAGATCCAAACCAGAGACTCATGAATTCTAATTTCAAAATTTTAATGATCCATTCATACAAATTTTCTTGTCATTTTGACTAACAACAGAAATTAATTGCATTATTTTTCCATGCATCGTTACAATTCAGTAGAAATCGAGGTTTTCTGTGCAAGAGTTCAAATGATTTCCTCGAGTAGTTATTGATTCCAATTCAAAGAATCTCTGAAAACTGGAGAAGTTTTAGTTTTAGTTTTCAAGGATCTCTCAGTGACCACTCCGTAGAGCAAAGCGTTTGGTCGTATGTGAGATATTGCAGTTTGAATGAAAGAAGTTCAAAAAGTCTTATTTTCATAGAATTGATGTGTCTTATGTTTCGAATACTTAAGAAAATGTTCGATGTCATCAGATAATAACACCAAAAAAAAAATCAAATCTTAAAATATAAAATTTTAAAGAAACAATGTCATTAAGTAGTAGTAAATAATTTGTAAAACACCAACCACTTAGCTTAAAAAAGCCATCAATTCTTTGCTCATTTAAAACCATGCATTATAAGCAATGCTGAATACACTCAAGTAATTTAATAATATAAATAGACTTTTTGCACTTATATCCCAGCGTATTTAGTTCCCAGGTTGAATGGGGTCAAATAAACAAAATTACTTGGAAATCAATTATGTTTATTCTTTATGAGTCCGACTGTGGTAAGCAAAAATAGTAAAAATGAACCGATCTAATTCCAATTATTACAAAACGGTTCCCTATGCTTGTCGTAAAATTACGACGAATTATGGGATCCGAGCGATTCGATTTCAATCGAAAATTGACAAATTTACATAAATCAGATTAGTTTGAGATCATTTTTCTAATTTAATTTCAACATTTTTCTGTTGGATTTTATGATTTTGATCGTTACAGGCATTGATAGGAAGCGTTGAAGCAAAGAAACACGTTCACTGCAAAAAATCAACACTTATTGTTTATGTTCCTTCACATATAAGCTCATAAATATCTGCTACTATGTGATTCAAATAAGTTTTATGTTTAAAGTTTTAGCTTATATGTAATCGAAATATGATGTTCATTGGTTGACACATAGATTTTATGACCATCATCTTTGAAAAATTTCACACTTGCAAGATGGCTACGATTGAGAAAAAAAACACGTGGTGCTTATGATGGAAACTTTATTGAGCTTATTCTGGTACTTAAGGTAACTATTTTACATATAAAAAACTCCGAAAAGATTGTTTATCATGCAAAAACTACAAAGTGCATGATTATATTTCTATCTCTCTCCCACAGCGAATATTGGCGGCTGGCGCAGATCGTGGATGGCCCAACCAAAATGGAACGCTGGATACGGATTCGGTAAACAAATCTCGGATCGTGAGCCACCGGAAGGAACCGTTTGGCGTAAAAATTAGTTTAAAATAAATAAATTGTGTGCTCAAAAGTCTGATCAATCCAACATTCATATAATTGGGAATTAAAAAAAATCACAATAGTCCATCTCATTTTTAAACACCCAAATTATAGCCTACTTTTAGGCGTTTTTCTCATATATGTGCAATTTTATAATTTTTATGTGTCGCACATAAGGCTGAAATATTTCTTGAATCCATGTGAGACGCATATATTTTATGTGGGAGGCAAATTGCAAAAATCTATATAGGCAGACACATACCCCTAATGTGTGGAATTTTTGCAGTGTTGGAGATCACTAAGTTCGTCTTTCAATATGGCGGAGTGCGCCAATAATTCATTTCACCTCGCGATTTCAAAATCAAATATCTCAAAAAAAATTCAATGCGTAAGTTTATCATGTGAAGTAGCTTAATAAAGTGGAAAGTGATTTTTCGGCTCTTAAACATGCATTTATGAATTAAGACGAATCAGAGGGATACGACGGAGGATGGTGCCCCTACCCTACATGTATCATAAGGTTGCCAGAAATTTTCCAGCACGTATCCAGGCTGAACAAACCGGGCATTTTTTTTTTTATAAAAACCTGGCAAAATTCGAGCATTTGTTTTCACAAGTGACGACCATAAATTCGGGCAATATCCGGGCAAATTTTTTCAAAACCCAAATATTTCTCAACAAAAATCGTGCACCAATTTTCTTTCTTTTCATCAAAACTCATCGACGGATTTTGAATCGCATTTTTGGCTTTCAAAAAACCTTTCAAGATTATTTTTATAAAACTTGCTCAGAAAGTTTCGTTTTGGAGGCGTTCGTTTTTTTTTTGTATGATTTGCTAAATAAAGTGAATAAATCCGGGCAAAATCCGAACATTTTTCAATGAAATCCGGGCAACCGGGCCGGGACGGACTGTTCCCAAAATTTGTATTAATTATTCTGGTAAACCCAGATAAAACCGGGCAATCTGGCAACCTTAATGTATCAGATTTGAACGTCGAGTAACTCCGCGATATTGACAAATAAACACAATTTTACAGCTGCAATATAACAATACTGCATGGAAATATTTCTAAAGTAAAATACCTACACTAAGTTTTCAGCTTATTAAAAATTAAAAATTCGGATATGATCCTTGACATCCTTGATGAGCCTTAACCGTAGTTGCCGGTAAACTGCTTCCCTCCAACGCATAATTTGAACTTTAAGGGCATTTTGACAGTGTTTGCATACTTTTCCGTCACTCACGCACAGAATTGTTTTTGAATAATCAACTGTTTTGCCAGCTATCCGTTTTAAAATGATGGATATTAAAAGAAATAGTGAAAAATATTTTTTTTTCATTTTCTCTTGCATCGTAAATAGGTTAAAAACGCTTTAGTTTTAGAGTTACAAAAAAAGGTCGGATAGTTCTTTTTGCAGGCAACAGAATGCTGTCAAAATTGTGTTTGTCCGATAGCTAGAAAATTTGATATTAGCAAAAGAAAGTGCCCTTTTTCTGAATGAACTAAGCTTTATCTTTAATTTCACTCTCAGCCAATTTATATTAGATTTTTTTTTTTCCTAATTAACACAGAATCCACAGATTTTCATATATTTTAAAACTTTTTAAATTTTTCATTTTCAAAAAAAAATTAAATTTGGATTTTTAAGACTAATTCATGAAAAGGTTCAAATATTTTTAATGGAAACTAATATTTTTGTAAAATTTTACCAAATATTTTAATTTTTGACATAAATTTCTGAAAAAATTGTAAAAAGGTTCCACTATCTACCTAATGACTTCGATATTGAAAAAAAAAAGAGATAATCAATTTTGAAATATTTTACAGCTTACTGAACAATACTGAAAAAAAATTATAAAAAAAACTTTGTCACCTTATACAGACTCGTATGCATAAGAGGATTAAATAAAAGTTTTTAAATATAGAGGAAGAAGTTTTATATTAAAAAAGGAATTCCATGCCCAAGTCTTTTAAGAACCCCATTGTTTTTTAAACTTTACAATACTAAAAGATTTACAGTTTTTACATTTATTTGTGGTGCCTTTTTCAAAATTTTACATTAATAGTGTTTGAAAAATTAAAACAAACACTTGTCGCAAAATGTTTGGAATATTTTGACTTCACCAGAACTTTGAAACATGTTTCCACAACTTTCGTCTTTAAGTGCAAGCCACCAAAATAACCATAAAACAGGTACGAAAAAGCTAACTAATCCATTTTAATGGTTTTGCTAAACTTGAAACTTATGCCACAGAAATAACGTACGACATATTATTGGACGCGACACTTAACGTTATAACTAACGGAAAAAAATTGACCGGAAATCTTCCTGTAGATGGTCAACATCGAGCCCGGTTGACAAAAAAGGTAAATTTATTCAATTCCTTTTTCCGTTTGTATAAACTTAAGTGTCGTTTCCTGTAATACGTCGTGTGTTATTTGTGTCTAACTCAGCCTTATCTGAAATTCGTTCTATGCAGCTCATAATTTAAGTTCTTATTTACATTTTCAAGTTTTAACACACATCTTTATGATCTTCTATTCAGCTTCCAGCGATCTTTTTATTTAGTTTCCAAAAATCGTAAAATGAGCAGAAAAATCTCTCTCAATTTTACCGTAGCCATCAGATCAGTGGTTCTTTAACTTTATACATTCACCCCTCCCTAGCTCAATAAATTAGAGCTCACCGCCTGCTTGGGAATATTTTCGAACAAATTTGCATAGAAATAAAACAAAAATTGATAGCACTGGGCACTTTCACCGCCCCTTAAAGGCTCTTAACCACTTTGAAAATCACTGCGTCATATCACCTTCTCTTGAGTATTAAGGCAGGAACAAATTTCAATTTCTTCCTTTGTCACCTCCCCCCTCGACTTTTTCAAAAAACCCGAAGGGGGAAATAAATAAAGTTTGAAGTATTTTATGTAAATTTCGAAAAAAAGTTCCAGTAGCCGAAAGATTACAGGACCAAAAAACTAAATTTGGGAAGATAAGAGTTATTTCATCTTTTGTACTCTTGATTTTGTTGAATTTTTGACCTTCGTGGTGACAATCGAACATGCTAACACAAGACCATATCACCATACCATATCTGTTTTGTCGTTTGGGCATGAAAACTTGCCATGTGCAAACTTCAAACTATGCAACACCTCAAAGAACACCTTGAAAATGTACATGAAATGCGTTTAACGTAGGGTTACCATATTCTGCAACGCCAAATAGAGTACACTGAGAAATATTTTCAAAATTGTAATGACAAACGCCATTTATTCAACACCATGATGTTTTAAGTCATTTTTTGCAAGACATGTGACTTAATTGACAATTGCTCAGTATTTTAAGTTGGATTATTCAAAGTTTTCGATTTTATACTGAGGAAGCACACCAAACTTGATAAAAAAAACTACATTTTCAAAAGAATTTTTCAGAAGCGTATTTCTTCAATCTTCAAAAACATGATTGCTGATTCGATCGCTTTTGATTTGTGCCTTATGCTATGTAAGTTGTTGTTATGCATATTGCCTACTGTTCAGGAGTTCATTGCATACTGAAGATAACTAGTTTTGAACGAAAAATCCAGATTAAAATCGTGAATGTGCTCGTTATTTCTTGCGTAGGAAGCCAAACTTTGAAACATTTAACAGAAGAAACAAAACTGAAGTGTTGTGCAACGAAAGCATAAAAAGTTGGATTTTTTTTTGTATTTATAAGAAAGCAATCTTCATGTATCGGAAGAAATAAGATAATTTATATGAGAAAATTTCATTTATTTCCTTTCACCAAAAAAAAGAGTACATTTGGTAAAATTTTACAAAATGAAGAGTACGCTAATTTTTCGAACGAAAAAGAGTACATGTACTCTCAAAAGAGTACGTATGGTATCCCTAGTTTAACGTCGATTTCTGGGGTTGCATTGACAAAAAAAATCATTAAAAATTGACTTCCTAGGGCTGGGAAATTTTTCTGATTTTGAAACAATTGCCTGAAATAAAGGCATAAAAAATATTTTCGTATAAAACGAAAATTAAGAATTGGTCCTATGAACCACCTCTGAGGCCCATCCTGCTCTTCAAGAATCTGCTTTGCTTTCGTCGGTGGTTTTTCGTAAATTTTCCCCTTCTGTTCTTCCCTGTTTTTCTGGTGGCAGGACTCTCAACTTTTGTTATCAGTCACCGCAGTCACACCGGCCAAGGAAATAAAATTGGCAAAACGAGATTTTTGCGGTACCGGCAGAAGACCGAATGGAAGAAGAAGAAAAATACTTGGAAGGGGTAAGAACACTTGAAAAGTATTCGCAAAAAGTGGAAATCTGAAGAAAACTACCGTTGTGGGTTGGGAGGGAAAAATCAAAATGAGGAAGAGGACGAAAAGTGGAATATCCGTGTCGTCAACCGGGAGTCATAGTGAAGTGACATCGGGGATTTGTGTGGGGATAATTCTTTGCTAGGTCGGTTTTTCTTCTGTGGATTTCAACCCAGGGGATTTCTATTTTTTTTCTGTCAGATTTTTCTACCCGTCGACCGGATGAGCATTGGTGCGATAATTTCTGGAACGTGTCCTATTACTGAACAATTTGATGAAAGTCGACCGCTTTGGCGGATTAAACCAGCAATTGGCTTTTCGATTGCTCGATCATTTTGTAGCAAAAATAGGAAGAAAGCCTTATTCGATTATTTGGGCGTTGTTAAATCTTTTTAGTATTTTTTAATCTATTTAAGGTTCTCGATGGATTATTAATAAATCAACATTCAACCTTAACATTATTCTTTTTGAATACTTTCTGAATTTTTTATGTTGACTCAAATAAAAAAGTTATCGAATTATTTTACTGCTCCTGCTTCACCCTTAATCAAATTCCTTCCCTAGTCTCAACGTACGTACAGCTAAGCGCCCAAACAATGTCGATTCGACTCATTTGTCATAACGAAGGAAAATTTGAATTCGAACAAATGATCCAAATTAGCCTGCAGGCCTGGGAGGCAATTAAAACGTTCTTATTGAGAATTGGTTGAACTCATGCATTCAAACCAGAAGCCCGATTAATGAGCCAATTATGATTGGTCTTTATTTTCTTGGTTGTTGAAAAGAACTGCCTATCCCGGTACTGGAAGGGGATCGCAAGCCCAATTCTAGAGACAGCAACAGCAACAAACCAACAACAGTAAAGTGCACCCTGATTGTGAGTCATGAATAATTTGCGGAATTTAGCTGAGATTTTTCTTGCTGTTTTACTCCCACAGAATGCTGCCTACAGAAACTCCCTCCAACATAATTGATGCTAATTGTACAACTATTTTGATCAATGATTTATCTCTATTGAGTCAGAAAACATCGGATTTATTTATGTTAAACAAAATTTTGGGGAATAAAAATAAATTTATAACCCTTCAAATGTAGCTTTATTTTAATTTAGATTTTTCAATTTTCAATCAAGTTCTGTTCTCATAAGAAGACAACCTCGGAATTTAAAGTTTTCTAGATTTTGTATCTTATGTTTTTAAATTTTAAAATAAATTTTATAAATTAAATACACTTATTTCGAACGATTTTGTCTTTTTTTTTTTAATTTTACCAGGTTTGTTATTTTCATCATTGATGTCATTTTTGTCATTTTTGTCATTTTTGTCATTTTTGTCATTTTTGTCATTTTTGTCATTTCTGTCATTTTTGTCATTTTTGTCATTTTTGTCATTTTTGTCATTTTTGTCATTTTTGTCATTTTTGTCGTTTTTGTCATTTTTGTCATTTTTGTCATTTTTGTCATTTTTGTCATTTTTGTCATTTTTGTAATTTTTGTCATTTTTGTCATTTTTGTCATTTTTGTCATTTTTGTAATTTTTGTCATTTTTGTCATTTTTGTCATTTTTGTCATTTTTGTCATTTTTGTCATTTTTGTCATTTTTGTCATTTTTGTCATTTTTGTCATTTTTGTCATTTTTGTCATTTTTGTCATTTTTGTCATTTTTGTCATTTTTGTCATTTTTGTCATTTTTGTCATTTTTGTCATTTTTGTCATTTTTGTCATTTTTGTCATTTTTGTCATTTTTGTCATTTTTGTAATTTTTGTCATTTTTGTCATTTTTGTCATTTTTGTCATTTTTGTCATTTTTGTCATTTTTGTCATTTTTGTCATTTTTGTCATTTTTGTCATTTTTGTCATTTTTGTCGTTTTTGTCATTTTTGTCATTTTTGTCATTTTTGTCATTTTTGTCATTTTTGTCATTTTTGTCATTTTTGTCATTTTTGTCATTTTTGTCATTTTTGTCATTTTTGTCATTTTTGTCATTTTTGTCATTTTTGTCATTTTTGTCATTTTTGTCATTTTTGTCATTTTTGTCACTTTTGTCATTTTTGTCATTTTTGTCATTTTTGTCATTTTTGTCATTTTTGTCATTTTTGTCATTTTTGTCATTTTTGTCATTTTTGTCATTTTTGTCATTTTTGTCATTTTTGTCATTTTTGTCATTTTTGTCATTTTTGTCATTTTTGTCATTTTTGTCATTTTTGTCATTTTTGTCATTTTTGTCATTTTTGTCATTTTTGTCATTTTTGTCATTTTTGTCATTTTTGTCATTTTTGTCATTTTTGTCATTTTTGTCATTTTTGTCATTTTTGTCATTTTTGTCATTTTTGTCATTTTTGTCATTTTTGTCATTTTTGTCATTTTTGTCATTTTTGTCATTTTTGTCATTTTTGTCATTTTTGTCATTTTTGTCATTTTTGTCATTTTTGTCATTTTTGTCATTTTTGTCATTTTTGTCATTTTTGTCATTTTTGTCATTTTTGTCATTTTTGTCATTTTTGTCATTTTTGTCATTTTTGTCATTTTTGTCATTTTTGTCATTTTTGTCATTTTTGTCATTTTTGTCATTTTTGTCATTTTTGTCATTTTTGTCATTTTTGTCATTTTTGTCATTTTTGTCATTTTTGTCATTTTTGTCATTTTTGTCATTTTTGTCATTTTTGTCATTTTTGTCATTTTTGTCATTTTTGTCATTTTTGTCATTTTTGTCATTTTTGTCATTTTTGTCATTTTTGTCATTTTTGTCATTTTTGTCATTTTTGTCATTTTTGTCATTTTTGTCATTTTTGTCATTTTTGTCATTTTTGTCATTTTTGTCATTTTTGTCATTTTTGTCATTTTTGTCATTTTTGTCATTTTTGTCATTTTTGTCATTTTTGTCATTTTTGTCATTTTTGTCATTTTTGTCATTTTTGTCATTTTTGTCATTTTTGTCATTTTTGTCATTTTTGTCATTTTTGTCATTTTTGTCATTTTTGTCATTTTTGTCATTTTTGTCATTTTTGTCATTTTTGTCATTTTTGTCATTTTTGTCATTTTTGTCATTTTTGTCATTTTTGTCATTTTTGTCATTTTTGTCATTTTTGTCATTTTTGTCATTTTTGTCATTTTTGTCATTTTTGTCATTTTTGTCATTTTTGTCATTTTTGTCATTTTTGTCATTTTTGTCATTTTTGTCATTTTTGTCATTTTTGTCATTTTTGTCATTTTTGTCATTTTTGTCATTTTTGTCATTTTTGTCATTTTTGTCATTTTTGTCATTTTTGTCATTTTTGTCATTTTTGTCATTTTTGTCATTTTTGTCATTTTTGTCATTTTTGTCATTTTTGTCATTTTTGTCATTTTTGTCATTTTTGTCATTTTTGTCATTTTTGTCATTTTTGTCATTTTTGTCATTTTTGTCATTTTTGTCATTTTTGTCATTTTTGTCATTTTTGTCATTTTTGTCATTTTTGTCATTTTTGTCATTTTTGTCATTTTTGTCATTTTTGTCATTTTTGTCATTTTTGTCATTTTTGTCATTTTTGTCATTTTTGTCATTTTTGTCATTTTTGTCATTTTTGTCATTTTTGTCATTTTTGTCATTTTTGTCATTTTTGTCATTTTTGTCATTTTTGTCATTTTTGTCATTTTTGTCATTTTTGTCATTTTTGTCATTTTTGTCATTTTTGTCATTTTTGTCATTTTTGTCATTTTTGTCATTTTTGTCATTTTTGTCATTTTTGTCATTTTTGTCATTTTTGTCATTTTTGTCATTTTTGTCATTTTTGTCATTTTTGTCATTTTTGTCATTTTTGTCATTTTTGTCATTTTTGTCATTTTTGTCATTTTTGTCATTTTTGTCATTTTTGTCATTTTTGTCATTTTTGTCATTTTTGTCATTTTTGTCATTTTTGTCATTTTTGTCATTTTTGTCATTTTTGTCATTTTTGTCATTTTTGTCATTTTTGTCATTTTTGTCATTTTTGTCATTTTTGTCATTTTTGTCATTTTTGTCATTTTTGTCATTTTTGTCATTTTTGTCATTTTTGTCATTTTTGTCATTTTTGTCATTTTTGTCATTTTTGTCATTTTTGTCATTTTTGTCATTTTTGTCATTTTTGTCATTTTTGTCATTTTTGTCATTTTTGTCATTTTTGTCATTTTTGTCATTTTTGTCATTTTTGTCATTTTTGTCATTTTTGTCATTTTTGTCATTTTTGTCATTTTTGTCATTTTTGTCATTTTTGTCATTTTTGTCATTTTTGTCATTTTTGTCATTTTTGTCATTTTTGTCATTTTTGTCATTTTTGTCATTTTTGTCATTTTTGTCATTTTTGTCATTTTTGTCATTTTTGTCATTTTTGTCATTTTTGTCATTTTTGTCATTTTTGTCATTTTTGTCATTTTTGTCATTTTTGTCATTTTTGTCATTTTTGTCATTTTTGTCATTTTTGTCATTTTTGTCATTTTTGTCATTTTTGTCATTTTTGTCATTTTTGTCATTTTTGTCATTTTTGTCATTTTTGTCATTTTTGTCATTTTTGTCATTTTTGTCATTTTTGTCATTTTTGTCATTTTTGTCATTTTTGTCATTTTTGTCATTTTTGTCATTTTTGTCATTTTTGTCATTTTTGTCATTTTTGTCATTTTTGTCATTTTTGTCATTTTTGTCATTTTTGTCATTTTTGTCATTTTTGTCATTTTTGTCATTTTTGTCATTTTTGTCATTTTTGTCATTTTTGTCATTTTTGTCATTTTTGTCATTTTTGTCATTTTTGTCATTTTTGTCATTTTTGTCATTTTTGTCATTTTTGTCATTTTTGTCATTTTTGTCATTTTTGTCATTTTTGTCATTTTTGTCATTTTTGTCATTTTTGTCATTTTTGTCATTTTTGTCATTTTTGTCATTTTTGTCATTTTTGTCATTTTTGTCATTTTTGTCATTTTTGTCATTTTTGTCATTTTTGTCATTTTTGTCATTTTTGTCATTTTTGTCATTTTTGTCATTTTTGTCATTTTTGTCATTTTTGTCATTTTTGTCATTTTTGTCATTTTTGTCATTTTTGTCATTTTTGTCATTTTTGTCATTTTTGTCATTTTTGTCATTTTTGTCATTTTTGTCATTTTTGTCATTTTTGTCATTTTTGTCATTTTTGTCATTTTTGTCATTTTTGTCATTTTTGTCATTTTTGTCATTTTTGTCATTTTTGTCATTTTTGTCATTTTTGTCATTTTTGTCATTTTTGTCATTTTTGTCATTTTTGTCATTTTTGTCATTTTTGTCATTTTTGTCATTTTTGTCATTTTTGTCATTTTTGTCATTTTTGTCATTTTTGTCATTTTTGTCATTTTTGTCATTTTTGTCATTTTTGTCATTTTTGTCATTTTTGTCATTTTTGTCATTTTTGTCATTTTTGTCATTTTTGTCATTTTTGTCATTTTTGTCATTTTTGTCATTTTTGTCATTTTTGTCATTTTTGTCATTTTTGTCATTTTTGTCATTTTTGTCATTTTTGTCATTTTTGTCATTTTTGTCATTTTTGTCATTTTTGTCATTTTTGTCATTTTTGTCATTTTTGTCATTTTTGTCATTTTTGTCATTTTTGTCATTTTTGTCATTTTTGTCATTTTTGTCATTTTTGTCATTTTTGTCATTTTTGTCATTTTTGTCATTTTTGTCATTTTTGTCATTTTTGTCATTTTTGTCATTTTTGTCATTTTTGTCATTTTTGTCATTTTTGTCATTTTTGTCATTTTTGTCATTTTTGTCATTTTTGTCATTTTTGTCATTTTTGTCATTTTTGTCATTTTTGTCATTTTTGTCATTTTTGTCATTTTTGTCATTTTTGTCATTTTTGTCATTTTTGTCATTTTTGTCATTTTTGTCATTTTTGTCATTTTTGTCATTTTTGTCATTTTTGTCATTTTTGTCATTTTTGTCATTTTTGTCATTTTTGTCATTTTTGTCATTTTTGTCATTTTTGTCATTTTTGTCATTTTTGTCATTTTTGTCATTTTTGTCATTTTTGTCATTTTTGTCATTTTTGTCATTTTTGTCATTTTTGTCATTTTTGTCATTTTTGTCATTTTTGTCATTTTTGTCATTTTTGTCATTTTTGTCATTTTTGTCATTTTTGTCATTTTTGTCATTTTTGTCATTTTTGTCATTTTTGTCATTTTTGTCATTTTTGTCATTTTTGTCATTTTTGTCATTTTTGTCATTTTTGTCATTTTTGTCATTTTTGTCATTTTTGTCATTTTTGTCATTTTTGTCATTTTTGTCATTTTTGTCATTTTTGTCATTTTTGTCATTTTTGTCATTTTTGTCATTTTTGTCATTTTTGTCATTTTTGTCATTTTTGTCATTTTTGTCATTTTTGTCATTTTTGTCATTTTTGTCATTTTTGTCATTTTTGTCATTTTTGTCATTTTTGTCATTTTTGTCATTTTTGTCATTTTTGTCATTTTTGTCATTTTTGTCATTTTTGTCATTTTTGTCATTTTTGTCATTTTTGTCATTTTTGTCATTTTTGTCATTTTTGTCATTTTTGTCATTTTTGTCATTTTTGTCATTTTTGTCATTTTTGTCATTTTTGTCATTTTTGTCATTTTTGTCATTTTTGTCATTTTTGTCATTTTTGTCATTTTTGTCATTTTTGTCATTTTTGTCATTTTTGTCATTTTTGTCATTTTTGTCATTTTTGTCATTTTTGTCATTTTTGTCATTTTTGTCATTTTTGTCATTTTTGTCATTTTTGTCATTTTTGTCATTTTTGTCATTTTTGTCATTTTTGTCATTTTTGTCATTTTTGTCATTTTTGTCATTTTTGTCATTTTTGTCATTTTTGTCATTTTTGTCATTTTTGTCATTTTTGTCATTTTTGTCATTTTTGTCATTTTTGTCATTTTTGTCATTTTTGTCATTTTTGTCATTTTTGTCATTTTTGTCATTTTTGTCATTTTTGTCATTTTTGTCATTTTTGTCATTTTTGTCATTTTTGTCATTTTTGTCATTTTTGTCATTTTTGTCATTTTTGTCATTTTTGTCATTTTTGTCATTTTTGTCATTTTTGTCATTTTTGTCATTTTTGTCATTTTTGTCATTTTTGTCATTTTTGTCATTTTTGTCATTTTTGTCATTTTTGTCATTTTTGTCATTTTTGTCATTTTTGTCATTTTTGTCATTTTTGTCATTTTTGTCATTTTTGTCATTTTTGTCATTTTTGTCATTTTTGTCATTTTTGTCATTTTTGTCATTTTTGTCATTTTTGTCATTTTTTGTCATTTTTGTCATTTTTGTCATTTTTGTCATTTTTGTCATTTTTGTCATTTTTGTCATTTTTGTCATTTTTGTCATTTTTGTCATTTTTGTCATTTTTGTCATTTTTGTCATTTTTGTCATTTTTGTCATTTTTGTCATTTTTGTCATTTTTGTCATTTTTGTCATTTTTGTCATTTTTGTCATTTTTGTCATTTTTGTCATTTTTGTCATTTTTGTCATTTTTGTCATTTTTGTCATTTTTGTCATTTTTGTCATTTTTGTCATTTTTGTCATTTTTGTCATTTTTGTCATTTTTGTCATTTTTGTCATTTTTGTCATTTTTGTCATTTTTGTCATTTTTGTCATTTTTGTCATTTTTGTCATTTTTGTCATTTTTGTCATTTTTGTCATTTTTGTCATTTTTGTCATTTTTGTCATTTTTGTCATTTTTGTCATTTTTGTCATTTTTGTCATTTTTGTCATTTTTGTCATTTTTGTCATTTTTGTCATTTTTGTCATTTTTGTCATTTTTGTCATTTTTGTCATTTTTGTCATTTTTGTCATTTTTGTCATTTTTGTCATTTTTGTCATTTTTGTCATTTTTGTCATTTTTGTCATTTTTGTCATTTTTGTCATTTTTGTCATTTTTGTCATTTTTGTCATTTTTGTCATTTTTGTCATTTTTGTCATTTTTGTCATTTTTGTCATTTTTGTCATTTTTGTCATTTTTGTCATTTTTGTCATTTTTGTCATTTTTGTCATTTTTGTCATTTTTGTCATTTTTGTCATTTTTGTCATTTTTGTCATTTTTGTCATTTTTGTCATTTTTGTCATTTTTGTCATTTTTGTCATTTTTGTCATTTTTGTCATTTTTGTCATTTTTGTCATTTTTGTCATTTTTGTCATTTTTGTCATTTTTGTCATTTTTGATTTTTGTCATTTTTGTCATTTTTGTCATTTTTGTCATTTTTGTCATTTTTGTCATTTTTGTCATTTTTGTCATTTTTGTCATTTTTGTCATTTTTGTCATTTTTGTCATTTTTGTCATTTTTGTCATTTTTGTCATTTTTGTCATTTTTGTCATTTTTGTCATTTTTGTCATTTTTGTCATTTTTGTCATTTTTGTCATTTTTGTCATTTTTGTCATTTTTGTCATTTTTGTCATTTTTGTCATTTTTGTCATTTTTGTCATTTTTGTCATTTTTGTCATTTTTGTCATTTTTGTCATTTTTGTCATTTTTGTCATTTTTGTCATTTTTGTCATTTTTGTCATTTTTGTCATTTTTGTCATTTTTGTCATTTTTGTCATTTTTGTCATTTTTGTCATTTTTGTCATTTTTGTCATTTTTGTCATTTTTGTCATTTTTGTCATTTTTGTCATTTTTGTCATTTTTGTCATTTTTGTCATTTTTGTCATTTTTGTCATTTTTGTCATTTTTGTCATTTTTGTCATTTTTGTCATTTTTGTCATTTTTGTCATTTTTGTCATTTTTGTCATTTTTGTCATTTTTGTCATTTTTGTCATTTTTGTCATTTTTGTCATTTTTGTCATTTTTGTCATTTTTGTCATTTTTGTCATTTTTGTCATTTTTGTCATTTTTGTCATTTTTGTCATTTTTGTCATTTTTGTCATTTTTGTCATTTTTGTCATTTTTGTCATTTTTGTCATTTTTGTCATTTTTGTCATTTTTGTCATTTTTGTCATTTTTGTCATTTTTGTCATTTTTGTCATTTTTGTCATTTTTGTCATTTTTGTCATTTTTGTCATTTTTGTCATTTTTGTCATTTTTGTCATTTTTGTCATTTTTGTCATTTTTGTCATTTTTGTCATTTTTGTCATTTTTGTCATTTTTGTCATTTTTGTCATTTTTGTCATTTTTGTCATTTTTGTCATTTTTGTCATTTTTGTCATTTTTGTCATTTTTGTCATTTTTGTCATTTTTGTCATTTTTGTCATTTTTGTCATTTTTGTCATTTTTGTCATTTTTGTCATTTTTGTCATTTTTGTCATTTTTGTCATTTTTGTCATTTTTGTCATTTTTGTCATTTTTGTCATTTTTGTCATTTTTGTCATTTTTGTCATTTTTGTCATTTTTGTCATTTTTGTCATTTTTGTCATTTTTGTCATTTTTGTCATTTTTGTCATTTTTGTCATTTTTGTCATTTTTGTCATTTTTGTCATTTTTGTCATTTTTGTCATTTTTGTCATTTTTGTCATTTTTGTCATTTTTGTCATTTTTGTCATTTTTGTCATTTTTGTCATTTTTGTCATTTTTGTCATTTTTGTCATTTTTGTCATTTTTGTCATTTTTGTCATTTTTGTCATTTTTGTCATTTTTGTCATTTTTGTCATTTTTGTCATTTTTGTCATTTTTGTCATTTTTGTCATTTTTGTCATTTTTGTCATTTTTGTCATTTTTGTCATTTTTGTCATTTTTGTCATTTTTGTCATTTTTGTCATTTTTGTCATTTTTGTCATTTTTGTCATTTTTGTCATTTTTGTCATTTTTGTCATTTTTGTCATTTTTGTCATTTTTGTCATTTTTGTCATTTTTGTCATTTTTGTCATTTTTGTCATTTTTGTCATTTTTGTCATTTTTGTCATTTTTGTCATTTTTGTCATTTTTGTCATTTTTGTCATTTTTGTCATTTTTGTCATTTTTGTCATTTTTGTCATTTTTGTCATTTTTGTCATTTTTGTCATTTTTGTCATTTTTGTCATTTTTGTCATTTTTGTCATTTTTGTCATTTTTGTCATTTTTGTCATTTTTGTCATTTTTGTCATTTTTGTCATTTTTGTCATTTTTGTCATTTTTGTCATTTTTGTCATTTTTGTCATTTTTGTCATTTTTGTCATTTTTGTCATTTTTGTCATTTTTGTCATTTTTGTCATTTTTGTCATTTTTGTCATTTTTGTCATTTTTGTCATTTTTGTCATTTTTGTCATTTTTGTCATTTTTGTCATTTTTGTCATTTTTGTCATTTTTGTCATTTTTGTCATTTTTGTCATTTTTGTCATTTTTGTCATTTTTGTCATTTTTGTCATTTTTGTCATTTTTGTCATTTTTGTCATTTTTGTCATTTTTGTCATTTTTGTCATTTTTGTCATTTTTGTCATTTTTGTCATTTTTGTCATTTTTGTCATTTTTGTCATTTTTGGCATTTTTGTCATTTTTGTCATTTTTGTCATTTTTGTCATTTTTGTCATTTTTGTCATTTTTGTCATTTTTGTCATTTTTGTCATTTTTGTCATTTTTGTCATTTTTGTCATTTTTGTCATTTTTGTCATTTTTGTCATTTTTGTCATTTTTGTCATTTTTGTCATTTTTGTCATTTTTGTCATTTTTGTCATTTTTGTCATTTTTGTCATTTTTGTCATTTTTGTCATTTTTGTCATTTTTGTCATTTTTGTCATTTTTGTCATTTTTGTCATTTTTGTCATTTTTGTCATTTTTGTCATTTTTGTCATTTTTGTCATTTTTGTCATTTTTGTCATTTTTGTCATTTTTGTCATTTTTGTCATTTTTGTCATTTTTGTCATTTTTGTCATTTTTGTCATTTTTGTCATTTTTGTCATTTTTGTCATTTTTGTCATTTTTGTCATTTTTGTCATTTTTGTCATTTTTGTCATTTTTGTCATTTTTGTCATTTTTGTCATTTTTGTCATTTTTGTCATTTTTGTCATTTTTGTCATTTTTGTCATTTTTGTCATTTTTGTCATTTTTGTCATTTTTGTCATTTTTGTCATTTTTGTCATTTTTGTCATTTTTGTCATTTTTGTCATTTTTGTCATTTTTGTCATTTTTGTCATTTTTGTCATTTTTGTCATTTTTGTCATTTTTGTCATTTTTGTCATTTTTGTCATTTTTGTCATTTTTGTCATTTTTGTCATTTTTGTCATTTTTGTCATTTTTGTCATTTTTGTCATTTTTGTCATTTTTGTCATTTTTGTCATTTTTGTCATTTTTGTCATTTTTGTCATTTTTGTCATTTTTGTCATTTTTGTCATTTTTGTCATTTTTGTCATTTTTGTCATTTTTGTCATTTTTGTCATTTTTGTCATTTTTGTCATTTTTGTCATTTTTGTCATTTTTGTCATTTTTGTCATTTTTGTCATTTTTGTCATTTTTGTCATTTTTGTCATTTTTGTCATTTTTGTCATTTTTGTCATTTTTGTCATTTTTGTCATTTTTGTCATTTTTGTCATTTTTGTCATTTTTGTCATTTTTGTCATTTTTGTCATTTTTGTCATGTTTGTCATTTTTGTCATTTTTGTCATTTTTGTCAGTTTTGTCATTTTTGTCATTTTAGTAGAGTTATTCTAATGGATGATTTTATGCTCTTTGGAAATAAATGATGTTCAAGGTAGTTTATTGTAAAATTTGAAAAATTCTTGCATGGTGGACTTTGTATATCATTCGTACTTTTGCCTCCAATGCACACCAGATTTTTGAATTCAACTGATTTAAGTTTGTGATAATCTCAAACGTACTTTTATCTGAATCGTTCTTTCACCTCATCTTACTCTATATTGCACGCAAATTTTTGTCCAATTGGTTCCAAGTTATAAAAAAAAATTGTTTTTTTTTTATGCCTGAGTAATAATCGAGCAAATGGAATCGAATTTGGCATTGAGAGATATTTGAGTGTGTAGAATGATTCTTTGATAATTTGGCTCCCCCCTTTTTTTTTTTTTGTAGGAAAGGCGGAAGGGGGGTTTCCAATCAAGTTTCAAATGGAGCATGGGAATTTTGCATGGAAGAGTATTTGATAACGAGAAATGTTTGTATGACTATTTGAGACCCTTTTCGCTTTACATTAGTAGGATAGGAAAGGGGAAGGGGCACTTTCCTACATTTATAGCGTGGTTTAAACACCTATCGAATGAATGGAATAAAAAAACACCCCTTTCTCCTTCTTATGGAGAAATACAAAGTGCCAAGGGGGGCTCCAATACAATTTTTTGCAAAACTCGATTACTTACCAAGAAAATGGAACCTAATTTGGCTTGTGAAGTATTTGAATACGAGGGATATTCCGAGGTCTTAACCCTCTCGTTTTCCAGTTGGAAGACAAGAAGCGAAAATGGGCTTCCATATATTTTAGGGTTGCCGTCCGTCCCGCAAAAGCGGGACATGTCCCGCTTTTTTCAAAAATGTCCCGCTTTTTTTTCAACCAAGTTTTCACAAAAAAAAAAGTTTTAAAAATTTGATTTCATTCTTATATTCAAACTGCAACAAACTTATTTCTGTTTACATATCACGAAAATTCAGGAGATTAAATTTTGAATGAAATATTAATTCTTCTAGAATGTACCTCATCTTATCGATACATACATATCACTGGCTCTACTTTGCACTAAAATGGCTTATTTGATTGGTATAGAAATACCAAATAAATTGGTATAGAAATAATTTCGAGATGTTTTCAATCGTGGAATGAGACTTTTATGACTTATACCATCACTTCCATCTGTACCGTTGAGCCGTCAACACGTACGCCGGAGCATCGTATCGTTGCTGTGTACCTGCAGGAACATTTTACATTATTTATTTTTTCCTTACCTGTATTTCAATCAGCACTTTTCAGTGCTAAAATTATTTTCATTTTCTTTTATTCATATTTTCTCTTTTCTTTCCAGCATGGGGAAGTCATCGGCCGGGTCAAGGGCCGGAAGAAAACGGATTGCCGAACCTAATTCGGGTCCATCGCCCAAAAAAGTTGAAATTTCCAATTCATTCGATGTCCTTCATAACATCGGTGATGAGGAAATATTCATATTTAATTCTGATAAGAGTACTAAGAAACCTTCTTCTTCTTATACTCTTAAAAACGAAAAGATTCCACCAATAACGGTCACGATTCCCGACTTCAATGCCTTTCGAAAAGAAATCGTCACTTCCGTCAAGGATGTGAAGATTTCTTTTCAGATCGGTCGAAGGGGAACTGCTCGTATATTGGCGGAATCTTTTAATGATTTTCAAAAGGTTTTAAATTATTTGAATAATAAAAAACACCAATTTTTTACGTACGACACTAGAGGTGATCGTCCTTTTAAAGTTGTACTTCGTGGTCTCACTGGCGATCAGACACCGGATGAGATCACAGCTGAATTAAATTCTTTGTTAGGTTTTTCTCCAATTCAAGTAATTCAAATGAGGAAAAGAACCAACACGAATACAGACCCCGTTCGATTTTGGCAACACGCCCGTACATTTTGTGTTGCCAAAATCGAATGTTGCCAAAATCGAACGGTTTTTTTTCTCAACTTTTTTTTCAGTTATTTTTACAAAATAACTGTCATTATTATCAAACACGTTATTTTTGGTCAATTTTCGACCTTTTTCAGTCATTTTTTAATTTTTTTCATCATGTTTTTAAAACATTTTCATCTTTTCTTGTTGTGTTTATAATGTTTGTTTTCATTTGTCATATTTGCTGTTTCTGTCATTCTTCATCATTTTTTTGTTGTTTTTTGTCATTTTCAGTCTTTTGCTTGAATTTGTTTTTCAACTTTTTGAATTTTTCATATTTTTGTCATTTTTGAGTACTTTATACATTTTTTAAAAAACTTTTGATTTTATTGTTGCATTTTATCACCATTTTAGAATATAAAAACGTATTTATGGTGTTTGTCCTAATTAAATTGGTCCTGTTATAACGAAAACTAAAAGGTAATGTTGATTCTGAAAACCGTTCGATTTTGGCACATGTGCCAAAATCGGATGTTGCCAAAATCGAATGTTGCCAAAATCGAATGTTGCCAAAAACGAACGGGGTCTGTAATACCAGTAGTGTTGGTTTTGCTCCTGAACTTTATTTGATCCATTTTAAAAAGGATCAGGTTAATAATTTGCAAATTCTTGAAAAGGCTCGTCTTATGTTTCATTGTCGAGTCAAATTCGAACCTTTTCGTAAATCTTCTACCAATTTTCTTCAAAATATTACGCAATGTCGTCGTTGTCAAGCTTTTTGTCATGGCACTAAAAATTGTAGAATGAATGCCAGATGCATGTTTTGCGGCTCATTCGATCATGAAAAATCTAAATGCCTTTTTGGTGGTGATAAGCCAAAAACAGAATTTTTTAAGTGTGCAAATTGCGCAGGTAATCATTCCTCGAATTCGCTAGACTGTCCTATCAGGGCAAAAATTATTGCTTCTAGGAAAAATCCCAAAGTTTCCAGAAAAGTTTCTTCTCCTCCTTCCTCTTTTTCGTCTTCACACGTCGGGCCGGCAAACAACCTGCCTGTTCGCGGTCAGCCTCGGCCTACATTGGAATCACGGCTGGGTAATACCCGAAGTGATTTTAATGTTACCTGGGCTGATTCTGCGCCACAGACTCGTTGTTTATCGTTCTCAGAGGTGGTTGCAAATGGGTTGCCTTCTTCAGGTTTAACTAATAAAAATGGGAAAAAACCAAGTCTCAACGTTCATGCGAAGGCTTGGGAAAATCCCCGAAATTCAAATACTTTTTCTTCTCCTTCCTTTTCTGATCCTAACAATTTTGTTGATTTGGGTGAGATTACTGAGGAAAAATTAAAATTTTTGCATCAAAATTTAATGGAAATGATGCAACTTATGTTGAAAGCAAATTCAATGTTTGCAGCTTTCCAAACTTCTTTTAATTATGCTAACAAAATTATTATGACTTTGCGATTCCCTCATGGATCCAAATAGATGTTTAAATATTATGAATTGGAACGCTAGATCTTTGCTGGCTAACCAAGATGAATTCTTTTTATTTTTGAAAACTCAAAACATACATATTGCTGCCATCACTGAAACTTTTTTAAAGCCAGACAATAACTTGAAAAGCAATGCTTTCTTTAAAATTTTACGAAATGATCGACTTGATCGACAAGGTGGGGGTGTAGCTATTGTCATCAATAGTCGTCTCAAATTTAGACTTCTTCCTTCTTTCAATACAAAAGTCTTAGAAACAATTGGAATTGAATTAGAAACTTCTATGGGGAAAATTATAATTGTTGCCGCATATTTGCCTTTCCAATGCAGCGGTGAACAGAAAAATTTTTTGAAGGGAGATTTACAAAAACTCACCAGAAATAAATCTAAATTTTTTATTATTGGTGACTTTAATGCAAAACACCGATCTTGGAATAATATTTCATCAAATTCAAATGGGAATATTTTATTTAACGACTGCTCTGCAGGTTATTATACTATTGAATATCCTAATGGGCATACTTGTTTTTCTTCAATTAGAAATCCCTCCACAATTGATTTGGTTCTAACGGATTTAGGCGAGCATTGTAGTCAATTAGTTACTCATGCGGACCTCGATTCAGACCACCTTCCAGTAACATTTTCTTTATCCCAAAGTCCCATTGAAAACCCTTTAAAATCAACTTTTAATTTTCAAAAGGCTAACTGGGAGCGATATATGAATTTTATTGAACGTAATTTTGATGTAAACGTTCCATTGAATTCAATAGAAGATATTGATTTCGCTGTAGAAAATTTGACAACTTCAATAGTCAATGCTAGAGCCGCTTCAATACCTAAAGTTAAACATAAATTTAATCAACCTTTAATTGATGATGATCTTCAGTTTTTGATACGACTGAAAAACATTCGTCGACGCCAATATCAACGTACTAGGGATCCTTATTTGAAATTTATTTATTGCGACCTTCAAAAAGAGATCAAGCGTCGTTTAAATTTCATTCGTAATGAAAACTTTGCCAAAGCAGTAGAGGACATAAAACCCTACTCAAAGCCTTTTTGGAAATTAACTAAAATTCTGAAAAAGCCCCAGAAGCCAATTCCTTCTTTGAAAGATGGGGATAAACTTCTTTTAACGAATGCAGAAAAAGCTCAAAAATTAGCCCAACAATTTGAGTCTGCTCATGATTTTAATTTAAACGTTGTAAGTCCAATTGATGCTCAAATTTCCCTAGAATTTGATGATATTCTTTCTAAGCAAATTGTGTTTGAAAGTTCTTGTGAGACAAATATTGATGAACTTAAATTGATTTGCAAAAAATTTAAAAATATGAAAGCCCCAGGGGAAGATGGGATTTTCTATATTCTAATTAAAAAGTTGCCTGAAAGCACTTTAAATTTTTTAGTTAAAATCTTCAATAAATGTTTTCACTTGGCTTATTTTCCAAATAAATGGAAAAATGCCAAAGTAACTCCAATTTTAAAACCTGGAAAAAATGCTTCAGAGCCTTCGAGTTATCGACCAATTAGTTTGCTCCCTTCTTTAAGTAAACTATTTGAGAGAGTTATTTTGAATAGAATGATGATTCACATTAATCAGAAATCTATTTTCCCTGATGAACAATTTGGTTTTCGTCATGGACATTCTACTACACATCAACTTTTGAGTGTAACTAATATGATTAACGCTAGCAAATCTGAAGGATATTCAACTGGTGTTGCTCTTCTTGATATTGAAAAAGCTTTTGACAGTGTTTGGCACAAAGGTTTAGTAGCTAAATTAGCTCGATTTGATTTTCCTGTATATCTCACCAAAATTATTCAAAATTATTTGACTAGCCGAACCTTACAAGTAAGCTATCAAAATTCATGCTCTGAAAGGACACCCATTAGAGCTGGTGTCCCTCAGGGTAGTATACTTGGGCCAATCTTATACAATATTTTTACTTCTGATCTTCCTGATGTACCAGAAGGAAAAGGTAGAAGATTATTTGCTGATGATACTTTGCTTTCAGCCAAAGGTCGAAATTTACGGGTGGTACGCAGTAGATTGCAACAAAATTTAAATTCCTTTTTGAATTACTTGAAAATGTGGAAAATTTCTCCTAACGCTTCCAAAACTCAACTTATTTTATTTCCCCATAAGCCAAGAGCTCAATTTTTAAAACCTAATGAAAATCATTCCATAACTTTTAATGGGGTTTCATTAGAATGGTCTGATCACGTGAAGTACCTGGGACTTACACTTGATCGGAATCTTACTTTTAAAAATCACATTGAAGATATTCAATCTAAGTGTAATAAATATACTAAATCTCTTTATTCTCTCATCAACAGGAAATCCAGGTTGTGTCTGCGAAATAAGATGTTAATCTACAAACAGGTATTCCGACCAGCGATAATGTATGCAGTTCCGATTTGGTCTAGCTGCTGCGCGACGAGGAAGAAGGCCATCCAGAGGATTCAGAACAAGGTTCTGAAAATGATTTTGCGGCTTCCACCTTGGCACAGCACCGAAGATCTTCATCGGATTGCGGGCATTGAATCGATCGAAGAGATGGCCAACAAAATCATCTCCAACTTCAGAGGCAAATCGATGCAGTCTTCCATCGCAGAGATTCGTTCTCTCTATAATTAGTTTTAATATAGGATAGTCTTAGTTTTTAGTAGTAAGTTTAAAATATTTTTTGACATTACAGGATGTTCTCCTACATAAAAATACTTGATTGCACTCAGCAAAATTAATGCAAATAAATAAATTATAGTGATTAATAAACTATAGGGCTCTGGACAGTTCATCATAGAACTGAACACCTAATTTAATGTAATAATGTAATATAAATGATGAATTGGTACAAATAAAGACATATTTAAAAAAAAAAAAAATAAAAAAAAAAAAATGACTTATACCATACAGTGAAAAAATAATCATGCTTAGAAATATTGTTAACAGGAATTCTTTTAAGCAACTCAAAATTCTAGGTTATTAATATATAATTAAAAACAAAATCTGTAAATATCTACAAACTGAAACATGCAGAACTTTTGAATAACAACAAAATTCATTTATTTGTTATGAATTCAATAATTAATTTTGGCTTTACATTCAAGAATAACTATGGTAAAAATCAAAGAAATATTTTGTAATGTTTGAACACTAAAAATCGCGTGTAAAGCTAGTCATTATTCCATCACCGATTTTATTTGAGTTTTAATCAAAATTGTTATACATATTTGTGTTATTCTAACTTTTTTTTTCCCCTAAAGATGCTTTTGGCGAAAAGCATGAAAAAGCTTAAATTTTGTTTGATGTTCACTACTGGGTTTAAAATCATGGAAAAAGATGCGAACAGCAGGTGTTTTACCAACTAAGCTATGTTGCCGATTTATAAAATTGTATATTCAAGATAAAAGTTCAATACTTTTTTACCCAACCAGAAATAAACATACCCACTGCAAGACCGCTGCAAACTTTGTAAAGAAAATTCAAATTCTTAAATTTTAATACCTTCCATCATTTTTTTTTTGGTGCCACAAATAATAATCAAATTTATGGTAGCAATCCATGCAGTCGTGAATAAGCGCAACGAGTTTGAATTTTTTTTATGGGAATTTGTATAGGCATACAATTTTTTTCATTCCAATATCTCCAGGGATGTACTGAAAGTTAGAAAAAATAAAACTTTGGATGAAAAATATTCCTTGCTGTACAATTCATGTGAACAAAGCGCAAACAGAACTTGTACCCCAGAAAAGATATTCAATGTTTACAATATTATTTTTTTCAAAATATTTTTTTAATTTTAGCAATTTTGACTGCTTATTTGAAAGCTGTTAAACGTTGGATGAGAAAAAAAAATCATGAATCGAATTGCATAGCCAGAGAATTCATTGATTTATTTAACCTTTGCAAAAACATTGTATGAAATTATTAAAAACTCTAGCAAGAAATGTCTGCCATTTAAAAAAAATCAATGGATTAAGATTTTTAAATTGAAATGATAATAACTTTGTTTATGAAATGCTTAGCTGCTTATCGTGTTAGAAAATAATGAAGCCTGAGAATAGTCGAAATCAAAAGTCAAAGACCAACTTCATTTCAAGCTTACTTGATTTTTCTGGTTGATTTAATGTGCAAAAAATTCTTCTTCCATACAAATTTCCATACAAAATTGAAACGCTTCGCGCTTACTCAGAGTTTAACCAAATCATCTCAAATTTTACACTGATGCTTGGTGACCCAAAAGGCATCGAAAAAACATATGGGAGAAAAAAGTGCTTTTTTTTCAGCGCTCTAATACACACATTTCATGACTTTTTCTAACAGATTTAAAAATGTCCCGCTTTTTTCGGCTGTGTCCCGCTATTTTCTCAAAATGTCCCGCTTTTTTTTAAAGCCATCTGGCAAGCCTAATATATTTTGATATGCGTGACTTGAACACAAATGAAATAAAACCAAATTAGGGAAATGGGAATGTATTTGAGGTTGGGGTGTTTTGATGATTATTCAAGACCCAATTTTTCTTTTCCAGTTGGATGAAGGGGTGACACTAGTGCTCCAATATTGAACTTTCATGTTTCACTTGACACTACTTTGAAACTTTTATGCATTTTGATTGGAGGTTCTAACTTATCTATTTTTCTAAAGTTATTCAAGCGCACCCTAGAAAAATAGAAACTTTTAGTTTGAGTTCTCATTAATATTCATTATAATGTTTCTTTATATTACACAGATTGCATTAAACCAATATCTTCCACCCTCTGCATACAGGAACTGTTGCCAAGCTCAATCCCTCAATCCACCTTAATCGATAGCGCATCGTCAGCATACATATTTGATTCGACCGATTCTGACTCGGAAGCCGGGTTAATAACGGACATGTTGTTTACCCACCATTCGGGCCCATAAGGCCGAAAATGAGAGAACTAAATTAAATTCCATCTTGTCAGCTCACGTAGGCCATCAACCATCAAACTTTGGACAGACAGGACCCAGGAATTGCAGCACGAACGTGGAATGCGATACATTGTAAGTAAATATATTCCGAGAGAGTCGGTACAAATTGCTCGTCCTCCAATTATTCCCCTCGCACTTGAAAACGAATTGCCGGCTACCGGTTGCTTCCTTCCACCTGGATGGCCGATGACGTTGAATCAAACCGAGGAACTCGTTTTTTACCAGGAGTCAAACAGGGGAAGAAGGAAGCGAGATTGCATTTGCATTTGCATAAAATGAGTAAGTCCCGATGAAAGCCTCAGAACACCGATGATGATGATGATGATGATGACTCTGGGGGGTGCAACAATGCGCCGGAACTGGGCCAATCGATTTGAACTTCCGACAGAGAGTGCGCATGTGGGTGGATGAGTGAGTTGTTTGAGTTCTAACTACACGGGTGAGTGAGAATTTGCGACAAGTATGGAGGAGTCAGAAGTTGGAGCGGAATTGATTTCCAATCCGAATGCATCGGCAGGCAGGAATGTCGAATACAATTTAACTGATTGCCTCCCGGTGGGTTCAACTAGAAAAGCGACGAGAACGCTTCCCATGTGAGGGGGGTACAGCCATTTTGCCAACCTCCCAACTTCATCTCAGATCCATCTACCGGATGGACAGTTGTAATTAATTCTGCTTTCTGAGGATCCTGTTGACGTGCCTATTTCGTATGAATTTTTAATTTCCGTACGGGATTTACACCGCTCAATTAACATGCAATAAATTCAATTATTATTTAATCATTTCAGTGCAGTTTTTCTGTTTATAGGTTCATTAGCCCAACGAGTTTCGATTGTTTTTTAAAGTTGGAACAAAATAATCTGACGTAAGAATTTTTGAAAATTTGTTGATTTTTTAGTGCTCGAAAGGATTCTATTTAATTCATTCTGGCAACAAGATGGACTTCACATCACCTAACAATATTTGATGTCATGGTAACCTTGGAAGCAACCACAAAATTGTTGCCAGCAATATCGAAACGATGAAGAACCGCGTCTAAGGAATAATAACTGGACATGAGACGAGAAAATATACGTCAAAAATCTAGACTCAGGTCCAACATATGATGACATTTCATGTTGACCAGACATCTGTCAAACATCTTCCAAATGTCGTAACCAAACGAAAGAAAGTGTTGCAGATTTTAGAGGTATTTGATGCAAATCAAGTCCGATTGAGCTGAAATTTCGCACGTGTCATTTTTTTTTTGGAAATTTTCAAAATGTATATGGTCGGTTTTCGAAATCCGACTTGCTCATTGGCGTCCACCTTAATGTACAGTGAGCGAAACGAATATGAACGATTGACGATTGTCAAAATTTTCTTCTACAATTTGTTTTTTAAGTTGTTCAACGAATAACTCAAGCATGAATGAATATACTTTTTATTAATGTTCCTATTGGCGTTGAAGAACAGAAATATTTCAAAAATTGGGCGAAACAAATAAAATACCACTTTTTTTTAAATTAAAACCGAGGTTATTTCTAAAACATTTTATGAACAAGTTCTTCTATTTGACCAAATTCTGAAATACCCATAACAAGTTTGATTGCTTGAAATAAAAAATTAACAAATTAATCAAAAATATAATTTTAAATCGAATTTTATCCAGATAATGAAAAATAGTGTTTTAAGGAATAAAAAAAATTCTAAAAATTCAGTTAATTATATTTCATACATTTTCACTTTCAGTCAGTCTAGGATTATAGTTGGAACTGGTTTGTGTTTACTTGTTTTTAATTTACACAAAGCTGATAAAAAATGTAAGCAATGCTCAGCATATGTTCTAAATTATAAACCAATTGAGCTTTCAAACCTGGTTAGGTTGGCTTGAAACATGATTGTTCTTATTTTTACTTATTAAATCTGCCTGGTTTTCCAATGATTTTTTTTTAATTTAAGGAAAAATAGGTTGAAGAATTGAAATTCATCACAGTGTTAATGATTTTCTTTCATACATCTGCTTGGACAGATTCTGCAAACAAATATGGATAAGTTTTAAAACGAAGCTTTTAAGACCTCAGGGTTTGAGATATTCAAAAATGATTCCAAACCCAAGTATCATAATCCTATGCCAGTTTCATAATCCTATGTCAGCGAAATGATCTTAATATAACTTTCGGCGATCAAGGACCAAAGTAGGCTCTAGGACGAGAGTAAACATCGTTTATGTCATTACAAATATTCTTCAAGAAACCAACTTCAATCTCAAATTTATGTTTTTGTTCTTCTATTTAAATGCTCAACTCCACATTCTAAGGGGGTTTGATGCATTTAGCAATGCCGCATTTTTCCGAGGTGCAAATAATTTTATAGCTTCTTTTGATTACTCTGGATAAACTGAATCCAAATATGCAATGATTTTTTTTTTCTAACAGCTTTTGTTTATGAAATTACTTTTAAAAATAATTTAAACTCATTTCAGAAATTTCTGATGTTTTATGACAAAACATTGAAACATAACAAAAATATTAAAATATTGGTTTTTAATCAGTTTTCAACTTTCGCCAAAACCGCAAGTTATTTGCAAAAATAAGTGAATGAAGTTTTAATTTTGTTTGATTTTCCATTCCAATTTCCGATTTAGAGAATGTTTATAAAAGTTTAAGACCTTATTTGATTTTTTCAGTAAGATCAAGAGTACTTGAAATGATATCTTTCTAAATTTTGAAAAACTGTAATATTTTATTTTTAAGGTCGTTTATTATCATCATCAGAATATTATTTCTAAAATTATTCTCATAAACTTCATATCAACAAAACTGTAGTTAATTGATGAAACCTGTCAAAATATTGGAGCTCAGGACACCAAAATCCATCCCATCAATCGTTAAAAAATTAGCTCTGAAATATTGTTCCCTTTAGTTAATAATTAAATTTTATAAATTTGTTTTAAAAAGTTCGACGTTTTCATTGAGAGAAAATGTGTTCTCAAATGTTGAAAAACTTATCTTTTTAATTTAAATTTTTTGTTTCGATTTTTGTATAAATTTACCGGAATTTATAGTCAGACTTTTCGATATTTTTAATAAGTTTGACTTTTTTTTAACTCTCAATTTTTGTGTTCCGAAAACATAAACTTCTTCCAGCGTTAAAATCTAAATTTCTAATGAGGAAAACATGATTTCTACCATTTGTCCTTTCCAGGACCCAATATTTCAACTAACTGCGATAAAAATTATCCAGAGCTCAAAATTGTAAACTATAAAACGGTTAGTTTTTTCTCTTTATTTTTTAATAGATTGAATTTCATCATCAAATATATGTTTTGCAGAAAATTCGCTATGTACACTAGGTAATTTCTAACCGAAAGTTTACATTTCTATTCATGAATAATTTTTTTTTAAATTCAAGATTTAACAGCGAAATCTTTTAATCAGTCCTTTTTTTGAAAATGTAGAAAACAAATGTAAATTGAGATATGAAGAAATTTAAAATTGATTTGTTGTGAATAAAATTGGTCAAATTGTCTAGTTAACTAATGAACTGACTTGAAAATTGATAGCTGTCAGTGAATAAATACATTATTTTGTTATTAAATCAAGGATTTTATTTTGCCTAGATTTTCTTATTCTAGGGATACAATGCGTAATAAAATATAAATTCTTCAATTTTTTTAATATGAATAGATAATATAAGAACTATTTATAACGTCATCCATGAAAGTCTTTGAGTATTTCATATGAATTTGTTTTCTCATTTAATAGTTTTGCTGAAGACTGAGAACATTTTGACTCATGCTATAAGAAAAATCCAAAATTCATCAAGATTAAAATATTCTTTAAAAATTTTTGCCGATTTTGGCAAATTTCGGAAAATTTATTAAATAAAACTTCCATAACCCTTTTCACAGAAGTCATTATTACTTGCGGTCTTCGGGAAAGTTTATCATTGAGTCAAAAAATTATGTTTTCATAATATCTGTTTGTATAAATTTATTTAATGAATTTTTCCTATTTTCAAAAGATATGTCGAAAAAAAAACTGATAGATAAAACTCATCTCTCTAAAGTTTGTCAAATTAAGCTGTTTAATTTTGTGAACTTCGGAAAATTTGAATTTTGTTACCGTGTGTTAGAGAATTTTCAAATAATGATTTATTTCTAAAATAGATTCGGAATATTTTTTTAAATTTGGTGTTATATTTCATGTGTTCTTTATATGCACTACTTCTTTTGGCCAGAGCTTAAAATTTTGGTTTAGTTCGAAATTTCCTATTTGCTCCAACAATGCACGAACTTTTCAAAGGATAGTTTAATACTTTATACTTAACCATTTCACAGTTCTTTTACATTATAAGTTTTATGCATAGCGAAGAATGAAAATTCATCCAAAAATCGTAAACTTGATTTGTATAAGAAATTTTCTAGTAACTAGTTTGAGTACTTATTTTCATCGATGGTATAAATCTTTGAATTTGCTCAAGAATCTGGTCAATTTAGCTCAATTGATTTAAAAAACGAAAAGTTTTCATAAGAAAGCCTTCGAATTGGTTAAAAAACTTATTTTGTGCTCAAGCCAAAAAAGTTAAATCTACCAAATTTTAGAGCAAATTCAAAGATTTTAACCATAAATGGAAAAAAAATAAAATAAAATTAATTGATTGGAGTTTTACGGTTAAAGATTGAGACTTATAATCTTGATCCAAATTCAAGTTTTATTTTAAAATTTGGCTCTTGTTGAAACTGCAATAATAAGATTATTCAATTTTTTATTAAGATATTGAATGTTTTTAAGTTCACAGCTTTTTTTCTTAAAAATTAAATCCTTAAATATTTCTCTCTGGTAATTTTTTTTTTTCTGAATAAAAACTTTCTCATTTTGGTTACCAATTTAAAATTTTGAAATTGAAATAGCAATCAAAAGTCTGAAATTTCGTGCAATTTGAATTCCTCCACGAAAAAAGCTCGATAATTATACCTCATTTATGAGCAAAAGTTTATTTTTGAGTTAGAATTCCGTTTCTGGACTCTGAGTATGAATATGAATTCAGGCCCAAAATTCAGATACAGCAATAACATTCCAAATTCAGATGAAGCTCATAAATGAGTTAAAATTATTAAGATTACTTTTCATGAAATTCGAATTTCGGATCTTTTTCCGAGTTTCAAAACGATTTCTGGAATAAAAAAGCGAGTTTAGATTCCAGATCAATATTTCAATATGAGCTAAGAACTTAATTTTTTTCAGAGCACTCAATCATCAATAAGGTTTTTTTTATTTGATGTTTTGGATTTAATCTGAATTCATAATTTAATTTTCCTTATCGGAATTAAAATATGAATTTCTTATGATCAATCTTATTTTGAGTTTTCTATTCTGTATCGCAATTGGAAGGTTTGAATGGAGCGCGAGGATGATTTTTAAAGCTTTGATCATTTAGGGTCCGGGCACTAAATTTCGGTGACAACTACATTTTAAGTATTTACATATGAAAATATTGGCAGCATTGTGTTGGTAATGAAAAGGTCTACCTCGCTTTATTTTTCAAATGTCTAAGAATAGGTTTTTTTTAAGAAATATAAGATGAAAAACGACATGGTAAAAATATTTTCGCACAGTAGCCCCGGAAATGTTTCATTGTCGACTTGAAATTTCATGAGCTGTTGATTTTTTCTGAATTTCGTTTTTTGCTAAAAGGGTAATAAGCCCAAATAGATAATAAGTATAGGAAGACTCACTAGAAAGCTCAGGTTTTTCGATCAAGGGAATACATTTTAAATTACACGAGCTTATAACTGTTCGTAACTGTTTCAAAAATTATTGATAAAACTTTGAATGAAATGCAAAACCAAATTTGAATAACAATTTCAAAACACCTTTTTAATTATATATTTCTCTATGATGATGCGAACTGAAAATCAAGAATCCTTAACCAGATACATAATGCGAAATAGAAAAACAGAAACACAATTTAAATTTAAATAAAATGGAACCAGAACCCTGAAATGAGTCCATCTATTAATCTTTTATAATTTACTATTCAGAAATGGATTTCTATCATCATGTGAGGAAATTATTGGAAAACTGCAGTAGAATTCTGAAAATGAGATAAGTTTTAGAGGTTTTGGCATCAGTTCTGAGTAAAGACTGCTAATCTTGAACAACATAACTAACAACTAACTAACAACATAACACGCAATCCTGATTCCACAGACTTAAGTATTATCTGAATGGATGCCTTAAAATATGTAAAATGCCTTAAAATATGTGAAAAAGGACTAAGATTTCTATTTTTCTACATATGAAAAACAAAGGATTATGTGCCCATAAAGCAATTTCGAGAAACATACTTTAAAAGTCTAAGTTAAGCAAATTTCAAAAAAAATTTCGAAAAGGTAAACTATTTAGTTAACCAAAGATGTGAAGATCAAAATATTGAAACTTTAAATTTGCAGAAGAAAATTTTTTGATGCATTTTTCTTTGAACTCTTTTTTAAAATCGACATAAGAGATAACGATTGATAAGTTTCCATAAAAACTGAATAATTCACTTTAATTAGATATAGACTATCAAATTGATATTCAACATTGATTGATTTAAAAAAAAAACCTTAAAACTGCAATTGAAAAGAATAATTTGAACTGAAATCGATCCTTCGTGTTGAGTAATCTTCGATAATTACATCCTATTTATGATCAAAATTTATTGATACAAAACGTTTAAATTAAATTATTGATTAAAGACAATAAAAATACTTTTTTCCACTCAAATTTTTAGTATTTTTTTTCACCGTGATCAATTCGAAAGACTACTGTACTTCAATACGTTTAAATAACACTTGTCAAAATCAAATTTTAAGAAAGAAACTTGATTTCGAAAAAAGTTATGCGGTACTAGTTTTTTACTCGCACCTTTTTTCCTTATTTTTTTTTCTTTCCACGCTGATTGGTTCATCAGAAAAAAGTAAATTTATGGTTGCGTTAACCAATGAAAAATTTGAAACAAATTGGATGTGAAAATTTTCTCGATGGTAATCATTCATACTATAAAAAAAAACAAAGTGGTTAATTTAATATATCGCTCATAAAATTTTTCATTTGCAGAATTATTAGGATAGTAGAGAATGTTCAGGTTCGCCTTACTGGATGCAATGATTTTTTTTTTTTGAATTCTCATTTGCTTTTTGTTTTTCATTTGAAAAGTTCTGGAAATTTATCGACTTTGTTATTTTAAAAATTTTAAGTTTTATCTTTCAGTCCTTTGATAAGTGGATACCAGATTATATTCCCAATCAGAAGAGCAAACAAAGGCTAATAAATCCAACATTATTACAATTGACGATTTTCTAATATGGCTGTCAATGGCACAATCATGAAAAGGAAAAATTCGTGCGTGAGTACTTTGCTGAATAGAAATGGCCGCATTTCGCGCTCGTTCGTTCCCTAGAAAGCAGAAGAATGAGCATCTCCACCTCCCGCAGCTTTCTTCCGAGAGTAGACCACGAGGACGTAACATGATGGGTTGTTGTCTATTTTAGGTTTTATTTAAAGCTCTTCGACTGACAGATTTATCGCTAAATTAATATGCTGTGTAATGCGACAACGATGATGACGGCCCTACATTTTTCCGGCTGCCCCATACTTGGCGAGAAGATTGTTTTCTTTGTCTTTCGATTTCCACTTGAAGTTCCGAGAAGTCGCTTGTCGCGGAGCATTACTACACTTTTTGGACGTGCGATATGTTACAATTGGTTGAGGGGCAAAAATTGGTTAGGGGGAGGCCTATCTGCCCAATTTAGGCCATCGCCAATAACATTAAAACCGTTTTCCCCTAGTCTTATTGACATCTTCCCCGAGAGAAGTTTTCTTTGTGAACACGTGTGATTCATTTCGTTCGCAAAAGAGGATTTGCTTCTGCCACTTTCTAGCAACACCATGTCGGGGAAGCAGAGAGAGAGAAAAAAAACTGTGTTTCTTCTAATGGTCACATTATAACCGATATAAGACGATGCTGATTGTCAACAAAACATAAAACTGGCGTTTACAACATAATTTTACATCCTCGAACAAGAAGAGCGCCGCAGAGTTTCGGGAAAAGTGGATTAGGCAAATTTGGCTATCTCAAACTCGAACTGGCATTGGCCCCGGCAGCCGATAGAGAAAAAGTAGCAGAAGCAGGAATCATTTGGTTTGACTTCGGGCTCAAATCAGGTCACTTATATGCTTTTATGGATGCTGGTGACATTTAAAGTGCCATCAAGTGGGATTTATTTTGCAATTTGAACTGCGTTGATGGGGGACTTTATGTTTATTTTAAGTTTTTTTAGATTGTTATTGGGAACTGCTTAGAAATCGCTAGGATTTATCAGGAATGTGTTTTAAGTATCATTCAATTGGAATCTTAACTGGTTTTGGGACCAGATCAACACTCAACGGCGAGAATATTGAATCCAAATGGGTCATTGTGTTTCAACATTCATAATTTGTACACGGAGAAAATTATATTTGCATAATCAGATAGTCAAATGGATTTCGTAAAGTATAAGTAAAGGTTAATATCAGATTGTTTCATTGAAAAAAAAAACCGAAAGTCAATTATCTAGACAGCTCCCTTTGAGGCAATTGTATTCAGTTAAGAATTTGATCAGTTTATGTCATAATAATGTTTCTACAATTACATATGAATGAAACGAAAAGAAACATTTTATACGACGGAATTTTTCAGTGCGAGTTAGATATCATTCGTGTGTTCAATAGAACGAACGTGTTGTATTATCCTTGCATAGAAAATTCAGTCATAATGTGACGCTTCTGTTTGATTTCGTCGAATTTCGTGTAATTTAAGAAGCTTTTCATTGTTTAAAGAGATTTGAATGTGCCTCAACTACATCACCTGCAACCAAGTTCTTTGATGTGAACCACAAGGTGCTAAGTGTCGAGCAGCAGGTTCATAGGAAGAACTGCCTCATGGGACGCACAGTGGGGCAGAACAGGCTTTGTGCTGGACAAAACCTCGCAACTTCTTCAAATCAGCTCATAGAGGTTTGATGTTTTCCGATGAAGTGTTCACGATAATAAAAGCTATCTAATCGTTTAGATGATGATATTCTAGCTAAATATTAGAATTCATTTTTGAAAGGCACACAATTGAAATTATACGTCGGTTAAAACTATACTGTTTTTTTATTATATTATAAATCAACGGATCACATATTGATCCAAATGAAAAACTATAGTTTAGGACAATGTGCATACAAGCGGTAATCTACGTTAAACTTAAAACTCTAAGAATTTTTCTTCGGAATACATCACGCGAAACGTCAAAGTCGAAGTACCCGGAGTAGCGGTTAAATGTTTTTATAACACCGATTAGAGCTGTGTTGGCCCCATAATTGTTCAGCCGGAGAGGGACGAAGAGCTGAAGATCACGACTCCTCAGAACTCGTGGCCGTACGTTGAGTCGAAGTTCCTCTAACAATGCGAGGCAGTCTATTCTCGATGAGAGCAGATCGGCAACGACCGAGGCTCGTGTGGCGGTCCGGCGGGCTTGTAGCGTGTCGATGTCGATTAGACGACAGCGGCTCTCGTAGCTGGGAAGTCGGAACGGGTCGTGCCAGTTGAGTTGTCGGAGAGCGTATCGCAAAAAACGCCGTTGGATGGCCTCAATACGCTCTGAGCCGTTTTGATAATATGGGCACCAAACAGCCGAGGCATATTCAAGGGTCGATCGAACCAAACTACAATAAAGACTCTTCAAGCAGTAGACATCCTTGAAGTCTTTCGTCATGCGGAAAAGAAGACCCAGACATCTGGAGGCTTTGTCGACGATGTAGTTAGTGTGAGTCTTGAAATTCAACTGTGTGTCAAGAATCACGCCAAGATCTTTCACTTGTTCGACGCGAGCGATAGCCTCGTTTCCAAGATGATAAATGGCTGATAATGGGAGCCGCTTGCGGGAAAACGAAATTACTGCACATTTGCTGCGATTCAAGGGAAGGCAATTTACATCACACCAAGAGGCGAAGAGGTTGAACTGACTCTGTAGGAAGTTTACATCCTCGGGACCGTTGATGCGGCGATACAGTTTCAGGTCATCAGCATACGCTAGTTTTGGTCCATCAAGGAGCAACAGCACGTCGTTGAAGTATATCAGGAATATTATTGGTCCTAGATGACTCCCTTGAGGCACTCCGGATTTGGCGGAGAACTGACTGGAAAATGATTCACCTATTCGAACAATGAGTTTTCGTCCTACCTGGTAGCTGCGGAACCATTCCAGTAGAGACCCGCAGATAACAATACGATCGAGTTTGGCGATGGCTATGGAATGGTTCACCTTGTCGAAAGCAGCTGACAGATCAGTGTAGATGACGTCGGTTTGAGATCCCATGGCAAAACTGTCTTGCACATTAGACGTGAATGTCAACAGGTTTGTAGTCGTAGAGCGCTTGGGCATAAATCCATGTTGTTCATTTGAGAAATAAGGCTTGCAATACGAAAAAATGGGTTCCAAAACAACCAGCTCGAACAATTTGGCTATCGCACATAAGGCAGAAATGCCACGATAGTTGTTCACATTTCGTCTGTCCCCTTTTTTGTGCACCGGAAACATATAGGCCTCTTTCCATAAGGATGGGAACGTAGACTGATCGAGTGAAACTTGGAAGATTATTTTTAGAGGTATCAGCATATGTGATATATATCGCTTCAAGAAGGTAGCTGGTATGCCATCTGGTCCTGCGGAAAGGCTGTGTTTCAGCTTAGCGGTCGCTTTCAAAATAATATCGTCGTCTACAACAATTTGATTCAGCCATGTGTTCAAATGAGGGACGTTACAAGCCGCGCTGGTAACTTGGTCCGAGGATATTGAGTTTGAGTCAAATACACTACGGAATTTGTCAGCGAAGAGGTCACAGATTTCAGGTTCCGAAGTCGCTAAATTATCATCCAGAAACATGGAGGGCGGTAGGCCGGATTCTTTCCGCTGGTCCTTGATGTACTGCCAAAATGATTTGGGTTTTGTTTTGAAACCTCGCTGTATCCGAATTAAGTAGCTCTGGTAGCAGCGTGAGCATAGTTTTTTGTAAGCTGAGTTGAGTTTGCAATACTCATTTTTAGCGCGGAGAGTTTTGTGCCTAGTGTAATAACGGAGAGCTTTATTCTTGAGCGTTTTCATTTGTCGCAGTTCTTTCGTTACCCAAGGAGCTCGTAGGTTAGAAACTGATGAGCGTTTCGGTACGTGACGATCGATGATGTAATTGATTATATGGGAAAATTTCATAGCTGCAGCGTTCGGATCGGAAGATTCCAGTTCAGTTTCCCAGTCGATAGCATCGAGCGTTTGTGAAACAGCGACGAAATCAGCGTTCTTAAAGTCGAGAAAGAATTGACCAGGTTTTTGGATGTGGGCAAAAGCTCTAGGAATATCAAGTGAAAGCAGCAGAGCAGGGTGATGAGGAACAACCTTGACCAAGGGCGTAGGAGCCTCTTCAATCGTAGCCAATTGGGGTCCGTCACTGATGAAGCAGAGATCGAGCATGCGACCATTTTCATTCTCTATGCTGTTGATCTCGCGGAGAGTTGCCGTGCTTAGAGAGTCGAGAATCGTATTGGAAGGCACCGTAAACGAAGATCTGGTTGGATCGGCAAACAAGAAATTGCCTTGCGAGGGAATCCACTTGAGTCCTGGTAGGTTGAAGTCCCCGATGATAACGATGTCGTCTTCAGGAAGCGTGAGAGAACACAATTTAGAAAGGCCGCTGGAAAAGGAATCAGCGAAAGATGCATTTCTAGTACGATCAGGAGGCAGATACACAACCCCAACGTAGAGTTTTTTCGTGCCAAGATCGATACGGGTCCATACGAATTCTTGATCGTTCCATGATTCGTCGTAGATGGGGATGGCTGAAAGAGTGGATCGGATAGCAATCAGAACTCCACCACCTGTGGATTTCGTGCTGTTGTTGGGACCTCTGTCACAACGGAACACAGTGTAGTCAGAGCTGAAGACTTGACTAGACAGGGTTCTATCGTTCAGCCAGGTCTCTGTTAGAGCGATAATATCGTAGCAGGAGCATGATGAGGCTAGCAGATAATCGCTAACGCAGGAGTTGATACCACCAACGTTTTGGTAGTAAAGGTTGAGATGATCGCTTTTCCCAGCAGGCAGATCGTGTCGTTTCACACTGGAACGGGAAGATCCATCACAAGAAGGAAGGTCAACTCGATATGGATACTTGCCTGAGAGAACAGGCTGGAGCACCCCGTTGCCACAATCGAACTCAGGGCCGGGACGACTGATGACGCTGGCAGGAATCAGCGCGACTGAGTCGAAGGGCTCAGGGGTCTCCGAAGTGCCTTGTTCGGTGCGTCCCGGTGATGGAATCCCGTCAGAAGCGATTGATTTGCACAAATCAGCGTTGATGCAGAGGCTGTTGGAAGGTGAGGTCTGGTCACGCGCAGGTAAAGTTCCCAAAGTTGAAGAATACTTGCCTATGAAAGCAGGCTGGAGAACCTCGTCGCCACAATCGAGCTCAGGGCCGGGACGACTGAAGACGATGGCAGGAATCAGCGCGACTGAGTCGAAGGGCTCGGAGGTCTCCGTAATGCCTTGTTCGGTGCGTCCCGGTGATGGAATCCCGTCAGAAAGGGTTGATTTGCGCAAAGCATCGTTGATACAGAAGCTGTTAGAAGTTGAAGTCTGGTTACGCGCAGGTAATGTTCCCAAATTTGAAAAATACTTGCCTATGAAAGCAGGCTGGAGAACCTCGTCGCCACAATCGAGCTCAGGGCCGGGACGACTGATGACGATGGCTGGAATCAGCGCGACTGAGTCGAAGGGCTCGGAGGTCTCCTTAGTGCTAACTACGTTGCGTCCCGGAGCTGAAACCCATGATGAACTTTGTTCGGACGACGAGAAACTCGAGAGTCTGGTGCGGTTGCGTGATGCCGAGGCTATAAAAGACCCGTTGTCCATATATGATGAACCATCTGTAGTGGCGATCACTGATGCGGGGCCACACGAGGTGTAGAACTGCGGGTCGCCATGAACGACGTCACAGGCTGGGAAGTGACAGCAGGAGTCGGAGGGTTTTTTGATCCAAAATCCTCGAATTCACGGAATAGAATTCCCGATGGCCAAGTCTTCGGGGAAAGGGCAATGTCTTTCAGCTTAGGATCCACCCCGACTTTGAAGGAAATTGACCTGAGCGTGGAGACATCAACATCTTTGCGGACTAGGGCATGAACTTCGGTCGACTCGCATTGTAGACATTCCATAACAAGTTCTTCTATGTCTTTAGCCGTAACACTGTTATGAAGTCGTGCGAGATAAATCCAAAATTTTTTTTCAGGAGGAGCAACTGTCGCAATAGTTTTAACGGTCACTTGTTTAGTACCCACACAAGGAGCGACAGTTGGGTTCTCGACTCGTCGCCTCTTGTTGGTGGGAGTAGCTAGGCTAGGCCATGGAGCAGGGATGCGAGGAGATGGGTTGATGTTGGGACGAACGTTCAAAATTTTGTCCAGCTTCAGGTTGGTCGTCGCAAATTCCGACTTCACTTCTGCGACTAAGGAAGCCTGATTCGTCCGCATGTCCGCGATAATGGATTCGTAGCTGCCCAAAGAGCGACGAAAAGCGGCATTTTTAAGAAGTCTGCAACATTCGTCACAGACCCAGAGCAGATTTTTGTTGTCTGCCTTCGACTTAAGGTGCGACGAAAGCAGCCCCGCACACTTTAGGTGAAACACCAGGCTGCACAGGCCTTGACAAAGAATGCTGTCGGAGTCACCCGTAGGTTTTGCGCATTTGTCGCAGGCCATATCGTTCAATGACATTCGCGCGGAAAATTACGAATTTAACAGATTTGTAGTGCCTTGTCTGTGCGAAAGAAAATCTGTGTTGCGATGAATTCACCTTATCTTGATTATAATAACTTCAGAACGAAAAAATTACTTGTTTGAAAATTCTTTTAATTAAAGATAAGAAAACGCTCAATTTAACGCACTTTTGACGAGAATAATTCACCGGGTAGTTCCAACCATTTTGACCTTAAAGTTCTATGAAAAAAATCACGTTTCTTCAATCAACTTTACGTCTTAATTTATCAAAAAAGGAATCAAATAGCATATTTCTTAAGAATTGTTGAAATCTGAGTTGCAACGCAGGTTTCAGTGGTGGAATAGTGTTATTCTTTATTCGTTTTGTTCGTCAAGTCCTTAAATAACTACTTATAACATAAGCGATAGCTATTTACATTATTCACTGAAGTTATATCCTCACTTATTAGTTTTCTCATTTTCGTGTGATATTCTGAGCTAACCACTCAGAATATCTGGCAACACTGGTAAGTTACCACGAACCTAAATTGAGTTGTTTGGCTTCACAGTGTGATGATGTAAACATTTGTACCATGTTTACCATCATCAGCTGTCATCATCAATCATCACCGCTATTGTTTCAATTGCGAATTGACTCAAAGCATGCGGAACCAAAACAAACTGTTTTGGTTTCGCCGACGGAGCGGCAGATTTCCTCTGCCGAAACTGTAACTATCAACAAGAATAAATGATGATTTTTTTCAAACTCATTAAAATCAAAAGTTGAAGAAAATTGAAGATCTTCAGATAATATTTAAAAATTCGGAATAAATTCGGATTTGAATAAAATACTGAAATTGAATAAAAAACTGATCGTAATAACCATACATGCTTTTGACAATACTATAAACAAAATAACTTTGTCGTGAAGATGTGTTTTATCCATATTTTTAAATCTGAAATAAGAAGCAGTAGTGATTTCATTGATGGTAGTTTCGAAGTTTTTTTGCATGTTTGTATCTTTAATATCTTTAATCGGTAATAAAATATTAATTTCATTGATTTTTTTTCAATTTATCTGTTTTGAAAAAATTTCAAATAGTTTTTACAAATATATTTATAATAATATACTTAACTAAAATAATTTATTTCTTTGTTATATTGTTAAAATTAACACTTAACAATTTCTGCTACGACCATTTATAAGCCGTTATTCAGTGTCAAAGAAAAATTAGGCTTTAAAAATAGAAGAAATTTAGCCTTTAATGGCTTTTGTAACATTACTTTTCCAATATTTTCCGCATTAAATTCAAGTTCATATAAGTTACAAGTTCATGAAAACTCTTAAAAAAAACTACTTTTAGTAGAAGGAAAATTTAAAATCGATCCTAGAGTAGTTATTAGACCGCAGCACAAAAATGACTTTTTGCTCCCATATGTTTTTGACACCTTTTGGGTCACCAAGCATTAGTGTAGAATTTTAGATGATTTAGGTGATTCTTGAGTTAGCGCTACGTGTTTCAATTTTGTATGGAAATATGTTTAATCTTTGTGATAAATTTTGATTTTGTGAAAGAAAATACCAAGAACACATGGATAACGATGTCCAAAAATAAATTAAATCTTTTGCTGGGCGATAATGAACCTCATTTTCTACTCGACAACTTTTTTTATCACGTTCATCGATTTTAACGAAACTTGGCCTCGTATTAGATCAAATATTTATACATCTTTGTTTAAAATTTCAAGATTGTCAAAGATACAGAAAACTTAGTGAAGATATTCTTAATTTCTTTTTTTTTTACGGGAATAGCCGTATCTTTATTTACCATCATTGTAAAGACTTCAAATTTTTTAGAGCGTTAGTTAGATAGTTGAACTAGATTGTATGAATTTTCAAAAAAAAATTACCAACCGAGAGCAAAATGGCAGTTTGTCAAATTTGGAAGTGGGTGCGCAGCTGTGCGATTTCATTCTTTTTTGAACGCAACTGTATATGGCTCACTCTTCCGCTCACTGAGCCTTTAAAAAAGATTATCTCGATTTGTGTAAAAAAGTAAAAGTTCAAAAAATAAGGAAAATACTTAAATATGGGTACTGATGAATAATAAAGCTTTTCATAAACCTGTTTGCAATTGAATGTGTGTTATTGTATAATGCCTTGGAATAGCTCCCTAATAGTATCAAAGTTTACGCTTAAAATGAATTCAGTTATGTAAGGAAATTGATTTTTTGGATTATTAAAGTATTATTTAAACTAATTGCCCACACTAAAAAGAAGGCTTTTATTCCAAAAACGAGTTACTGAGAAAAATGTTAAATTTCATGATATACACAAAAATGCCTCACAAAAAATTGAATAACTTCTTCCTTAGCAAGTATTACCAACTACTTTTTATTTTACCATAAAGTTGAAACTTTTTTATTTTAATATGTAACTCGACGCGGAACTTTGCTGAAAAACTATACTTTAAGACAGGCATGTTAAACTGGGGGTTTGCGGGCCGCATGCGGGCCACGTCCTTGGTCAATGCGGCCCGCGTAGCCCCGTCTTAAATTTTCACAAAATTCCCTACTACACAGAAGTACGCTGGCTTTCCGCCACAAAATATTAAACAGTTTGTTTTGCTACGAGAGGTAATAATATTATTTTTGTGAATCAACCAAATTTCCAATGAAAACCTTGTGCACTTCACTACGTGTCAAGAACTGAAAAGATCAAATGAGGCTGCATCATTTGGTAAATACGTACTTCACATAGAATCGTTACTAGATGCATTCAAAAGCCGTTTTCGTGACTTTAATTCATACAAGCAAGAATTTTCGTTATTTGTATTTCCATTTTCGTTTGCTCCGAAAAATGCTTCTGATAATTTGCAACTAGAGTTGATAGAGCTGCAGTGAGATTCTTTATAAAAAGCGAAATACATTGAAGTGGCTGTACCAAAATTTTAAAGCTATTATTTTACGGATTTTTTTTGCCAGAATTCTTGCTATGTTTGCAAGTAGCTATCTATGTGAGCAGTTTTTCCCATAATGAAAGCTACAAAAAGTCCTCATCGTTCGAGATTATCTGATAAAAATTTATCATCAATAATGAAAGTGTCAGTGACAAATAAGCTTCAACCTGATATCAGAACAATAGATAAAATGCATTATAATATAAATAAGAATGTTAAACATTAAAAGCTTACATAAAAATTTAACGCAAAATTTTATTCCAAGTTAACATATAACTATATTTCATTTTATTGTATCTAATCTCCGCGAAACTTATATGTTATGTTTTCTAACTGATTTTGGCTGCGGCCCTCTACGTCATAGAAAATTTTTAATGCGGCCCGCACACTAAAACGAGTTTGACATGCCTGCTTTAAGATGTTTGAAATTGGTGAAAATCTGTGACTTTAATGTCAAACTACTTTTGCTATAACTGTGACAATATATTTTGTAAATTTAATGTGTTCAAAGTGCATAAAAATTGATCAAATTAAAAAAAAATGATGTACATATTTGCTTAACGTTTATCTTGAACAGAATATTTTCTACAGAGCGATAAAGATCTCTCTTATTATTTCCTCATTAAAAAAAAAAAAAAATTACCCAAACTTCCTCTACTAAGTTCCTCGAAAAATCGAATTGTTCAAAAGCTTTGACAGTTTGAGATGGGCCATCAATCTCGTTTCCAAAAATATAAATATGAAAATTTTTATCCAAGAAATTTAAAATGAGGTTTTGTTACAACTTTCATAGGTTGTGCCCCACAGCGGGACGGGGGCTGAAGGTTTATGGTCTTCAATTACCTAATTGTATGAAATTTTTACTCAAACGTTGCAAAAATACCAAAATAAACAAAATAACAATTTATGTAACATATACATTTGAATAAATTTGAGATCTTTTGAACTAATCTCAGTTCTGCGCAATGAGTTTTTGTGAAAAAAGTCCATTTTTCTTGAAAATTTTCTAATGAGAGTTCTAGCAAGCCACTGCGAATATGAACCGATAGTTTTATGATTTTGTGAAAAATATTTTTTTTTTTTTGATTTCCTACAGATTATTTAACTTTAAATTTGTTAGTAAAATTCATGTACAAGATGGTAGTTAATGATTATTTAAATATTTTCGGTTTGTTTTGAACGATTATCTAAAACAGATTCATAAAAATGCTGATAATATCAACAACCATGCATTATCGTTTTATATTAACAGGGGCTTGCTAGAAATTTCATAAGAAAGTTTTCAAAAAATATGAACTTTTTTCACAAAAACTCATAGCGCAGAACAGAGATTAGTACAAAAGATTTCAAATTTGGCAGAAATACTTGAAAATGCATAAGAAACAACCTATATGAGTCCGGTTTTGATCTGCGTAAAAAACCGCAAAGTAAACTTTTCTGAAGTACATCCTAAGCTAGTTTTTTATAGCTAAACTTTAAGTAACAAAATAGGGAAATTACTTGCATATGTGTTTAAAAATTTTGAATTTGCTTAAGAGTCTTGAAAAATATGCCTGTTTCATTTGAGCTGCATGAGAAATGCTTTTTCAAAGAACGCTTTCAATTAAAAAAAAACTTATTCTATGCATAAATCAAATAAACTGAATCTGTCTCTTGAACAAATTCAACGATATCAACTATCGAAAAAAAATCAATATTTTTAAAATAATTGAAAAAGATAAACATTATGCGGTTGAAAATCCTTGCAAATTTGATCCAAATTTAAAGTGTTGGTATTAGATTTTTTTAAAATCTGCAATATTCATTATTTTAAACGATACATCGGGAAAATATCGAGAAACCTGAAGACTTCTTTTCGTGAAAATTACATTTTTGCTTACCAGCTAATATTATTATTTTGAAAATCAAATAAAACATTCTAACCCCGTTGACAACATTTCTTATAATTAAATTCAGGGTCTTACAGAATTGTCATCTTAAAGTTTTTAACTTTATTCTATAACTCATTTTCGAGCCGAATCTGCCCCAAAATCTGAATTTCAATTCTAAATCTAAGTTTTGAATCGAATTTCGGAATTTGGATTTTCAATCTGTTTCAGAATTTCAAAACGGTTTCATAATCTGAACTCCAGATCAGAATTTAAAATTTTCATGAAGATGTTTTAAAAGTAGTGATAACGCATATGCGTTTAGTAAATTATAATCGACATTCTGCATGACATTTATAATCAGGGTTTCAAATAACCTTTCGAAATTCTATGTTTTATAATGTGTCGAAATCACTTATCCTGAACTGGATACAGAAAGCTGTAAAAATGCATGAAGGTTTATTCAGAAGAAAAAAAGTTTTTAAGTTGTTGTGATTGGCCATTTTTCAAAATGTTTTTGAAGGTTTGTTATTTTCTCTTGAATGATGATGTACGGAAATTTACTTCTTAAATTCAGAAAAATTCGGAATGAGTTTAATATTATTGTAAATTGATTATTAAATAAGAACTGAATTTCAATGAACCAGTGAGAAATTTTTGTAAACAGTAGCAGCACTCACAACCTGGGATAGTTTTTGAGTTTTTGGTATAAGTTCTGAGACAAAATTGTTGCACTGTTGCTTGAAGAACCTTACTCAATCATCAAAATTTTTATTGAGAATTAAAAAATTTTGAGTGAAGAGTAGAAAACCTTTATTATATTTCATGGACCCCCCCCCCCTTTTCTACGGCCATGTTTAATGGCACTTCATAGGGTGTAGATATTTTTGAGATTTCTTTACCAATTTTATGATTTATTTTTTTTTTTTTGTAAGTTGTTCTAGTTTTGAGGCTCAAAGGAAGGAGCAATCTCAAAACTTTTATATAATACTTGCTGATCCCGTATGAACTTTCGTTTTAAAAAATTAGTATTTGAACATTTGCACTGTGAATCCGAACCATTTTTTCACGAGTATTACATAAAACATTCAATAGTGTTTAGAGACGAGCCGTTTTCATGTTCTTCAACTTAAACTTCAAGCTATTATTTGGCCGTCACATTTGGGAGATTTGGGAGAAATCATAACATTATTGCCAAAAAATTAATCTGTTAATATGGTAGACTCGTTTTCTTGATCTTCACACAAATATTAGATACGAAATGTGCATTGAAAGACTGATAAAATTCCACAAAATTATATCATCAAACAGTTGATTAAACACAATTTCGGCTTTTGTAAAAATTACGTATGGGAGACTCCCTCCTCTTCTCCTAAATCCTCGATGGAAAGAAAATGGTGTCGCAAATAGTGGTTTGATAATTTTTAGTTCCCAAATGTCTTCCTTTGCCTAACTAGGTTGCATTTTCTCGATTATTTTTCGATTTATGTAAAAAAGCCCCTATCGTCCATCGTAAGAAAAACAGAACCTCAAGAATTTTTCGTTTTCAAGTTTTCTCCCATGTCAATTTTGTTTCCATTTGTTTGATTAACTCTCAAATAAAGAAAAAAATGTAAGAGAGCTCCCTTTCCTCTTCCTATCTTCCCAATTGGAAGGAACACCGAAGCAAATATTCATAGAACGTTCTTCATACTTAAATACTCTTGCTTAAAAAAATTGTTTTCATTTGCTCGATTGGTTATCGAGTAAAAGAAAGATTGTATTGAAGCCCCCTCCTCCCTTCCTATCTCTCCGCTAGATGGAAGAAGGGGTCTCAAAAAATCATGGAAAAAAATCGTATACCCATGTATTCTACCATGGTAAATTTCATTGCGTGTGCTTGATTAGTGTTCGAGCTATGCCAAAAAATGTAAGAGTGCCTTCCCCTTTCCAATCTTCGGACTGGAAGGAGGGATGGGTTGCAAATAATCATAGAAGTAAATATTTCTCATACTCAAATTCTCTCTCCTTCCAAATTTTGTTCCATTTGTTCGATAAGTTTTTGAATACAGCAAATTGTGCGGGAATACAAATAATCTCAAATAGCCATAGAATTATTTTTCGTATTAAAATAATCTTCCATGTTAAATTTGGTTCCATAAGCATGACTAGTTCTCAAGTTATATAAAAAATTGTAAGGGAGCTTCTTTCCTTGACGGAGGAGCAGAGTTCGCGAACAAATGTGGACACCAATATTTAATAGTGAAAATTAAATTGTTGAAAATATTCAAAATATCATTTTCAAATACCGTATAAAAATTTGCACTTCAATAGATTATTGAAAATTCAGAGCCTCTCGCCTTGTCATTATAGCGCTCATATTTATTTATATTAAAAACAAATTTTAATAGATTTTGTTAAATTGTGTTCAACTTTGATTGTGACCCCAAGTGCCATTCTTAAAAATATCTACTCAAGATTTCCTTGGTATTGGCTGTTGTACCATGTTTCTCAAGGCATATATCGATTAAATGCCAGTTCCTTTCAATATGTCGAAGTATGAGACAATTGGTTTAATTTCTATTTTTCTTGATAAAATTTTCTCGTTCTTGATTGTAGCTAATAAACGGTAATCAAATGGTAAAGAAATTAGACCACAAATCGGGCAAATGCAATAAGAAATTCCTCAGTTAGTAAAAATGAGTCAGAAATAATATTATACATTAATTTTTTTTAGTAAGTCACACACACTAAAGTTTTTTTTATCAAATGCATTGTAGATCATTAGAAATGTCTTAAACATTGATAAAAAAAGCCAATCAGAATGGCAACTCGTGTTAAATTTGGTGAAAATTTAATCTTTAGAAGGCACAATTTGTTTGTCATAATTTTTTTTCTGAATGATTATCTTTTGAATAAAAAAAATTACAATATTTCTTTAAATGGCATATTTTTTTAGCTTATCTCGATTTAGGACTATTTTCTAATAATTTTTGCTATATTGTATTGTGACTATGAGAATTTTGTTTATATTAATTCTTTCGTTAACAATTCGATTTTATAGAATTTTAGAAGCGGGCGGCATGGTCTTTTTTTCCTTCCCAATTTCGACAGATCTTCAAAAAGATAGGTAATTGTTCCTCTATCACTCTTAACACATTTATGATACAATAACACAGCATTGTGCAGAATTAATTTGCCCAACGATTGTTTAACTTCACCTTTGTCAGCTTAAATCCAATGTATTCAAGAACAATTTTTGTTTCTCAAAACAGTGTTTAACAAATAATACTGCATAATTTCATTATTCTAGCTTGTAAACTTCCTCAATGACATCAAATTACCCCTTTTCCCCTTTCTTTCGTTAAAGGTCCTTATATGTATTGGGAAAATACTATTTTTTAAATATCGTTGAAATATCTTTGACATAAATGTCAGCTAAAATCTGGATTTGTTTTGTTTGTAACTTTTAGATGATTGTTTACCGAACTTTTAAAAAATTTATAAAAATTGGCTTAAACAAAAATTTGAGAAAAAATTATCCGCTAATGAATTAAAAAGAAGGTGTACTCCGTCGATTGATAGAAAAATTAATGGTATAATCTTTGAGAATAACTTCTGTGTTTGAACATTTGCAGTGGAGTTCTGATATTTGCCTACCAAAGGTTTCTTTTAGAACTCAAAAAAATTTTTGAGATGTTTTTGGTAAATGTAAAAAATTTTTAATATTCATCTAAATACACACCTACATTTACTTTGAGTCGAAAAAAATGAGTTTGTAGACTCAATTGACCTGAACTTCTTTCCAAAAGTTATATTTTTTTTAGAGAATTGCAGAGATCGTGTTGGGAAATTCAGATATGAAATTTCTCATGGAAATTTATAACCGGTTAAGTTTGACAAAATGAGTTTATTTTTATCATCTTTCCTAAATTCATCTTAAGGTGATTTTTTAGATTTTTGTTCGTTTTTTTTGTGTTAGATTTTTTTTAATCAAATAACTTTTAGTGAGTACATGAAAAATAATATCAAAGAGAACTTAGAGATATTTTTTAAAACTATTTTTCATTGCAGTTCTAAGCACATCATCTAGTTCATTTCTAAGAAATCAAACTTTCCTCCAATCTGACGCCCACTCATTTTAACAAGCACCCACACACAACACATATGCAAATTTCAATATGAATCCCATTCTTGGCAGGTTTCCGGTTGGTTGACTTTCGAGACTCAAATCGTGAAATCGCTGACAGGCACAGACAGGAAAACCCTGCTCCTCGAGATGGCAACAAGAAGAGCATTGATTATGACAGCAGCACCTCATTGGCCATAATTTATGCACAATCACATTCGTTCGAGTTGCCTCTTCAGTTTCTTCTGCTGCCACTAGATTCGCGTCATTGTGGGATTTCTTGCTCCGTTTTGTTGCCTTCCATTCAACACCGGTAGCTTGTTTTGGTTTCGGATTTTCTGCTCCTTTGCCTTGAAGATGTTTTCAAATTATGACCAGGCCAAACAAATGCCAAGAATACCTTAAACCGCTACAAAATGGAACAGCGAGACCAAAATCTCGATGGTGTCTTTTATGAATGTCCAATTAATTTTTGAGAGATTCTTTCAAGATCTGATTAAAGCAAACTCAAAAAAAATGTTCCATAAAATTGAACAAAAATTTAAATAGAGTGACCAGATGTTATTTTTTCAATTGCCAATTTTGCTACTTCGTTCAATATACTTTTAAATGATTTCACTGATTTAAGTTTTTTTCATTGACGAGCTGGTAACTCCTGTTTCGAATTGCGGCACCGACAGTTGCTAACAGGCGGCCTATAAACTTGGCATTCCGTATTCAATATTGCTCAACCTCTGTAGGGCCATTTCGATAATTCTTTCTCTTTTGTCACATTTTGTCGTCCTACAGAGATATGGAGGCTGAGAAAAAACCTTTGAGAAAAAAAAAGAAGTTTTAGAAGCCGCGATCTTGAATATGTAAATTTCATCAATTTACCACACTCTCTGCTTCAAGAAAGGAGCTGTAAGTTGAACCAATGCCTGTGGAGGATGGCCCATTCAGAGTTTGCTACTGCGTATTACTATTATGAATATTGTGGCCAATGCTGGAATCTAGGGCTGGCTGGTATGAAGAGCAACAACGAGGAAAAAAATCCTTCAGAACATTCCCCCCGAATGTATTGTTGTGGGTTCGTTCGAGATCAGCATAAATTTCCTCCTTCCATCGATGTGAAAGGGCCAAAAATTGAATGAGCTGTCAGCGTCCTGTCGGGCTTTTTTTTCGGCTGTAACTTTCGAAAAATTCTTAAGAGGACATCAGGATGGTGATTTTGTTATTCTATTATGGAAGCAAGCATTGTGGCTATGCTTCCCAGAAACAGAAATGTTACTCAAAGTAAAAGAGATTTTAATCGCAAAAATAATTTAAGGCGTTTTTTATATCCGTTGAGTATGATTTTTTAAAGATTTCTTTTAAAGTCTTTGTATAAATAAAAAAAAACTATTATTAAAGACATTTTCGAATAAAAAATCGATCGAAATCATTTTTTATTTCTGTTGATTTTATTAATATTTAAAAATTGACCATTGAAAAAAACTTTGATACCTATGGAAAAAAACATTTCGAAAGCGTGATCTGAGTTTTTTTGAAACATTTCAAAATTAGAGAGCAAATCAAAACTTTTCGAACCTATTGTCAATATAAACTTAGTTCAACCTGACAATCTATAATTTTCCATGCGAAAAGTTGTTGATATAGAGATAGTTTTCTTATCTTGTATACAAAGGAGTTCGAAAAATTTTCTCATTAAACTAGCTCTCGTTCTGAACGTCATTTTATAAATGAAAATAATGCAGTTTTTGTTGATAAGAAGAAAATTAAAGGAAACTTTTCAAAAATCCATTTTTCCTAAGTTTTGTCGAATCAGCACAAGGGAATCACAACGAAATTTCAATGGTTCCAATTTTGCCACTATACGTCGAACAACGAAGACTTGAGATAAATGTTTGATAATAATTGCTATGAATTCAAAACATATTTAAAAACTCTGTTTTATTTTTATTATACTGCTTAATTTTTCAGAAAAGTGATTTGATAATATCGTGTTGTTGCATCAGTTCTGAAATTCATTTCCCATTGTGAATTGTGTTCGAAGAACTTTATGTCCAAATTCAAATTTTTAATCCAAACCAAATTCAGATTCTTTTATATCTTAATTTTTAGTTAACTTTATTTAATATGAAACAAACGAAATGGAATTTTTGTTCTTCGCTTAGAATTAACAAATTTGCAACAAAGAATGGATGAATAATATGAAAAATTGTTTTTTCTGTTTTTGAAAGGCACAAGATTTGAAACTATTTAAATGATTTTTGAGAAACTATTAAAAATACTTTTTTGGGCATATCGGTGGAAATGTAAATGCTTTGAAAAAGAATATCAGAATTGAAAATAAATAAAGATGGATAGAAAAGTTAGGAGAAAATTTGCAGATGTAAAAAGAGCGAATGAGCATTTAACAAAAAACTTAGCAAAACTTATTAACGAACACCGTTTTTTTTTTAATTGTGAAAGGGGAATATTTAGAATCAATGATCAACTTTCTTGATAACTGCGAGTAATCTTGACTTCTGAGAACAAATTATAAGAATATTTTTAATTTTTTCAAGCTCTAATAGAATTAAGGAGTTTGATCAAATTATAAAGAAATTTTAAACCAAAATGAATTTTAGAATTTTCGAAAGCAAAAGCTGTTAAATAAATTAAAATCTTTCATCTTCCCATGGTTTGACTTCAATGAAGAGACTGACAGAGTGACCAATTTAAGTAGAGGATCAAAGAATTTCAACGTTTTGATTACCAAATATGTGAGTCTGGCTTTACTCTTTTCGTAACACTGAGCACGACTGTCATTAAATTTAAAATTTCGTTTTTGAAAAAAAATTATAAGAAATATAAAAGGGAACTTCAGTAACCTCAAGAAGTTCAATCTGATCATTTGATTCAATCTGTTCTTATTTCTGATATAACTCGATGAGATAAAAATATCACAAAAAGTTAATATTCAGTTGGTTTTCATTGGTTTTGATGTTTTTTTTATACAAGCTCAGTTTTGATTATTAAGAAAAAAAAAACAATGCTTTCAAGCAAAAAATAAAGTTTTTTTAGTTTGTCAAAATGGTATGATCCTGAAACAAACATCAGTTTTTTTTTCTTTTGTCACCTCCCTAAGCCCTTCGAAATTCTCAAAAATCGTGAAGGAGGGAATAAATAAAGTTTGAAGTATATCATGTAAATAAAAAAAAACAATATCCGTAAGGTAATAAGACCAAAAAACAAATTCTGGAAGATAGGAATTATTTCATTTTTTTTGTTTCTTAATTTAATGGAATTTTCAGATGATAAATTACTTGATTGTAGGTCTGGTCTAAATGATGAAAATAAGTTCAGTTGTTTGAAGATACAGTTAATCCGGGTCTATATATCAGAAAAAGGGTAGGCTTAATAGTGGTACGTTATCCAAACGAACGGGAAAATTGTGCCTAGCCTTTTTTTTTACAGATTCCATACCTGAGAAACCTGAAAACCATAAAAGGATTAGAAAATAAATAAATATTTAGGGCATAAAGCCGATCCACCTAGGGATTTTGAAGCCTTGAAGCTTATAACCACAGTGGGTGAAAAATGATAGATTGTTATTTTAGTTTAAATTCTTAGAATTAGATACACAGATATAACAGGATAGGCGAGAGTACATAAAAGCTTTCTATCCAACGAAAATCAGGCATATATGAGCTAAAAAGAATCATACATTATGGATTCACAACTACAAAATTCAGGAGATTTGAGTTTACAAAGATCATAAAATGTTCTAACCAGGATGCTACAATGAGGGCAATTGAACGATTTTATAATGGCAAAGTTGGCCTTTAGCCTATCCAAATATGGATTTTTAAGCAATGAAGCTTTTTTTTTAATCATAATATTTTTTTATCTCTAAAACAGGAAAACCTAAGAAAATCGGGATCCTTTATTGAAGCGTGTTCAAAAATAGGTATCGGAGGAAACATTCTTAGTTGGATAAAGACATACCTTATGAACAGACGACAATTCGTATTGGTAAATTCAATTAGTTTGGAACCATATAAAGCGTCTTTAGAAGTACCTCAAAGTAGTCACATGGGGACTCTCCTCTTCATTCCATTCTACGGCTTACTAGAAGTGCTTTCGGTCGCATTCGTGCTTATCTATGCCGACGATGTAAAACTATTCATGCCAGTTAAAAGAATAAATGATTGCGAAAAATTTCAACGTTATTTGAATGCTTTCACAGATTTTACGTTCAGAACAAAACTGAAACTGAACAGCTCAAAATGCGTTATTTGAGAAAAAATATTTCAAGTTCTACATTCAATCGGTGGATTTGGTACCGCTTAAATTTTTTTACATATACCTATATTTCAAATTTACTTTTAAATTTTGAAAACTCAATTGATTCGTAATATGTGGTTTAATTAAGATTCCCGCGAAAATATAAAGATCTTGAATCATTTGAAAGCAACATAAATAATATTTTCTTCAAATCAAAATTATTTACATTGCCTTTGTTGAACCTGCTCGAAGAACGCTTAATTAAATCAGAATTTTACTGTAATGCTAAGGACTTAAGAGTTGTTTAGTATTCTTTTATGAAAAATACTGCTTATTTTGAAAAAAGGTGCATTTGAAAGATTTTCTGTGTTGAACCAATGAATTTAAAGTGAGGCAAAAGTTTGATTTTTTACAGTGTAAGTCAGTGAACTTCGTATAAGTTTTCCAAGAAAAAAGCGGGACATTTGGAGGGAAAAGTGGGACGGTGGGACATTCATAATAATGCGGGACATGACCCGCTTTTGCGGGACGGATCCCAGACAACCAGAAGTCGTATTTTCTTTTACAGATTACATCGTATAGAATGTTATTCATACTCATTTTCGTATATCTGCACCTACAATGTGCGGTTCATGCATATTCTTTATCGTATTTAAAACCATGCATGATTTTATTTCGACAAGAAGAGAGACTCGTAATTATGTACATATGAACTCGACCTTTGTGTACGACAATTCGCAAAAAATCCGTGAAACGACCGATATACGGTGATCAGCCGTGACTGAGAGATTTTGTCGTGCTATGCATAAAATAATTCGAAATAAAAAACGTATATAACTGCATTGATTCGTAATAATGTGCATGCAATCGTATACCTTTGCAAATTAATTCGCATGTCTGATTTTCGTAAAACGTATTTGCTGGCAATCGTAAAAGAATACAAAAAAATTCAATAAAATCGTTTATGATAATGGGACATCGATGATTGGAATCCTATTAAAGGAGGCTTCAAAATGCTGATCTATTTTTAGATCATCGATGACGTGTTCTACGATTTAAAAGATTTAAGTTATAGAAATATACGATTTGCTTTTGGTTTAATGCCTTTGAAGCAAATCCCCTTGAATTTATATATTCCAGATAGCGTCGAGGAAGCATCATGAGCTGCAGATCGTATGGTCAGGGGATCAAGTCCAGGTCAGGCAAATAATAAATTTGTACGATATAAACTTGAATTAGGCAGCAAAAAAAGCATTTCTTGAAATAATCTTATTATTATTATTTTTGGGAATGAATAAACCAATTGGTTTAAAATACAAAAATAATAATAATCTTATTTTTATTCAACTGACGCAAAATGAGAGCCTTGCACTCAAGTCGCAAAAGACGACCAAATAAGTCGTCAAACTTTCCATATTGTTACGAAAAATGTCGTATATTACAACCTCAATCATCTATATGATGATGTAAATTGTCATAGTATATTCCAAAAAGAATCAGGGTAGTCGTAAATGATGCGCATGACAAGTCGTGCAAATCGTAATTTAATACAATCCAAATCAAGAATATGTTTGCTAATGTACCTATATGGCCTCCAAAATGATACGTATATATTGGTTTTGCTACATTTTATACGATATGTTTACACGTATATTTGCACGTATATTTGCGTTGCGAATTCGAAATACCCACCAAATGGTTGTCTGGGATGGCAACCCTAGGTTAGATCGAAATTTGACTTTGCGAGCATAGTTTGGAGACCAATGTACCATTGAAAGCCGTCCAGAAACGATTCGTGAAATTCGCAGTTAGGAATCTTGGTTGGGCAGACAACATGACAGAATATAAAAATCTGTGTCACTTGTTGGATCTGGATTTGTTAGAGAACCGGTGGCGCTTCAACGATTTTTTATTCTTTTTAAAAATAGATCGAAGTATCGTGAATTCAACCTTTTTGAGTTCTCGATTGATGGCTTATTTCAGTACCTTGACTCTTAGACGACGTAGACGTTACGCTCTTGAAAATCGAAGAACAATTTACAGTCTTGCCAGCATTCCTATTTATGAGAGAAGTTAACAGCGTTAATAATATTATAGATTTTAACTCCAGTATTCAAACAGTGAAAAATCAGTATGTTTTATATTTAAGGAGGCAACTATATGAGATAATTATTGAGATATCGGGATGAGGGCTCTTACCATATATCCATCAATGAATTAATTTATTGATAATGGATCGAAGAAAAACAAAGTATTAAGTTTTGATGTTGGTTTATTAGTTTATCAAATATAAATGACAAAATTCAATAGAATTGGATAAATTTGAAAATTCCGCAAGCCATAACACCAAAACTAGAGGTAATACACATAACCTGACGAAATATTCTAATTCATGACACAAGAATCCTACAAAATCTTTTATTAGAACACATATTGCACCAAAAAACTTCAATAAACACATTGGTTAAATGTTCAAATCCTTTTGATACAATTTAATAAACTTCTTAACCCTCAACCGCCCCTAAACATTTTACCCGTTACAGTTCCTGGAGTGTCAATCTGACACTCCTGACTAAAATAAATATATGTCTCTTGTTTCTCAACCGATTTTTACAAAATTTAAACTTTTGGAAACCTCATAATGTAACTCAAATTAATTTTACATAACACAATATGCAGATACAATACTTCAGTTTTCTGTTATTAAATCCAAAAAAACATGCTTCAGAAAAAAGACTGTATATCAGATAAATAATACTCAAAACAAAATTCACTTAGTGACCTAAACAGCTGAAGTTACAAGGTATACGTTGAATTTAAGGGTTTTATTAAGAAATATTTAAAGATCGCGACCACAAAAAAATTAAAAAAAAAGTGCTGTTAAACCGTTCTTTTTAATCAATGAACCATCAAAATTGTTTAAATCACACCAGATAAACTTTGAAAAACGAATTGAAAAGTGAACGTAATTTGGCACATTTTTGCAGTTTAAGATTGCCAACATACGAAACACAGCATTTTTGACGAATTTTCAAAGGTAACTGTTTTTCGAATTTTTTGTCAATTTACAATCTCTCAGATTTTGTTGCACTTAAATTTAACTTTGCACTGGATTTTGATTATGTTTATTAACTCAAGATTTCCGCAATTAATTTATATTCACCAGTAAGCCAATTTCATACCGATTCTAAGGAGTATATTCGAAAAAAAAAAATGAAACACTTTGTTTTGTGAATGACTTTTGAATGAATGGATAGAAATCGATGAAATTTTAAGTTAAGCTACCTAATAAAGTAATGTGTACGCGTGCAGCTTTTGATGACAATCTGTCAAGTGGTTTTTGAGATAGCGTCCAATACTGAAGTTCATTGACAAATTTTTTTGGGCAGAATCGAGAAAAATCCAGAAATGTTCCAGTGGGAGACCGAAAAATAGATGGAAATCAACTATTCGACCAAAATTTACATGGTCAATCGTTAAAGAAGTCCTAGAGGATTCAATAAGGAGCAAGAATTTTAATAAAAGTGAAGATCATTGATTCCATGAAGTGGAATGTGATAAGTTTTTTCTAGCTCAATCCGAAAGTATGAATAGAGAAAGTAATAAAAAAAAGTCATATTTTTCTGACTGGTTCGTCTAACAATGTTATAAATAGCCTATAAATGCTCACCGGCTAAATAAAAAAAAAAAATACGGTGGTCAAATCGTGCGCAAAATATTTGGATTGCTTGTGAGGAGATATTTTGAAAAAATTGGATTGGAAAGAACAACGAACTTTTTAGCAGTCACCTGGCTCGATTCTAACCAGAAACCTTTCGTTGGCAAGTCTCGCCAAAAAAAAAGTCTAGTATTTAAGAAGGCCGACGATCTGTGGAAACTGAAATTTACTCAGTCTATCATAACAATTGACATGATGAATGGCTTACAATTTCAAAAAGACTGCCTTCCAATGCGACCGATTTCTCTGAAAAGCATTTCAATAGGTTCCACAAAGTTAAAGTTGGATCTGGAATCGGGCATTACGCAAAAACGGTGGTGGAGTGATCAAAAGTCAAAACTGTTGTTTTTGTGCCGAAGAAGGACAATCAGCTTAATTTGTTATAGCTTATAACTTTAACCAAATTAAAGTTTTGAGTTATTTTGAAGATCCAGCTCCAGGGAACAGAAAACGTTCTCAAAAATAGCCTTGAAAAGGAGGTTCAAAAAATTAGAAGCTATTTCAAAAACCACTTGATAAAATATTACAAAACTTTACACATCTAAAAATTCAATTATCAGGTAACTTCGCTGAAAGTTTTATCAATTTACACCCATGCAAATAAAAATTATTCATAAAACAAAACTTAGCAGTTTTTTCGTAGTAGTGTAGTTATTAAAGCGCTGCGATACTTAAAAAAATAGGAAAAGTTGCAAAAATGATTTAAATGTACGTTGTAGGTGACTTCCCAAGCAACGAAATGCCCCGTATCACAGGTACAAAACAGCCCACTCTACCCTATCATTGATCTGAATAACGTTCTATGCAGCATAACATTTTAGTTCATGTTGATACTTAAAAGTTCCAAAACAAGTTTTAACGACCTCCTGATTAGCTTCCAGCCTTCTTTCAATTCAGCTTCCAAAAATCGAAAAATGAGCAAAAAATTCTCTCTCTATCTCGATTTTACACTAGGCATCAGTTCATATCACCTTGATGTCATGCGACGGATTCCTAACTCGACAAATTGCGGTTTACTGGGATTAGTTGAATTTGCTGCTTGTTTTTGATTCTTTCCAGCATTTCCTACATATATCGCATCAGATTACCTGAAGTAATTAAATTATTGATTAAAAAAAAAACTTGTCCGGCTTGAGGATCTAAACCCGACCTTCGTGGCGACAATCGAACACGCTACCACAAGGCCGCACCTAGATGTTTTTCTAACTGAAGTTAAAACTCGATAAGGTAATATTATTTTGTAGCATACCTGCAGCTAGCCAGGAATAAAGCACCTCAAGGGCCTTTTCTGACTAAGCAAATTCCGTTAAGACTACTTTTGTATACTTTTGTGTCTTACTACGTACATACACATCACTTTTGCAACTTTCAAGTTCTTAAATGAGAACGTTCACTCATGGGAATTGGGCAGTTTGTCAGACAATATGAAACTTTTAAAACCTTCATTGAAGTAAATTTGTGAATTTTGGTTGCTGGAGTTGTTTTTCTGAAAATGAAAACTAAGAATATATAAATGCTGTTCACTTTCAACCGTTTTTCTGCGCCATGTTTGAACGTTAGAAATCCACATTGAGGTAAAAAATATCACGCAACAGAATAGGTCAACACTACATTTCGACATCTTATTTAAAACGCTGAAACCTAATTAAAAAGGTTTTATATGGTAAAAATGTTTAGACTTCAAGTAATTCAATGGTGTAAAGTTTGTGGAAATCAGATACCACAGATAAACAGGTGTACAAGCTAAGCCTTGAAAAGTGTGTAAAGTTTCAACGATCATTTTGAATCAATTTCTTTTTTTTTTTTGGTTGAGCCACTAGATGGTCAAGAAGGAAGTGCAATGTAAATAAAACAAATTGACAATCAATTAGTCAGTTATGACGGGATCGTATAACAATTTGATGAGTTTCGAAAAGATCGATGTTAAAATTTCGTTACACATTTGTGATTCACATTATAAAAGTTTTAAGCTTAATGCTGTTTTCATAAGTTTTTCAAACAACATGAAGCACTAAAAAGAATTCTATTTAAGAAAAAAATATGATGCCTGAAAATGCCCGCTTTCTGATGCCTAGAGTTTGTATAGCTGTACAATTGGTTCCTTTGGTTTGTCCTCAGTTGTTAGTATGCTTCTTGAGTAAAAAGAATGAAGGTAAAATTAACCAGATAAATTTACCAACACAACCAATTTGTAATAATATAGGCCGTCCATTTTATGATATTTAGCGATCGCACCCTTCCATGGATTCGATTTAACACAGGTTTCTGGAATTTTAATAGTCGAGCTGGACATCTGTGTCGTAATCTGAGGGTTTTCCTTGTCCCGAAGGCCGTCTTCTCGAGGTCGCTTACTCCACTTGATGTTTACTTCACAAAATTCGATTTAAGAATGACCCGATTACCACAAGTGCCGTTCTATTTATAGGTAAAAGATACCGCGCAACAATAAACGCAATGAACATTTTTTTAATCAAAGTAGCCAGATTTTCTCAGATTTCGCATGTTGTTCATTTGTCCTTCAATTATTAGTGCGTGTTGAGAAAATCTAAGTGATTAATTTACGTTCTTTTCTTTAACATAAATTATTTGATTTTATATTTTCCATTATCTCATATCTATCCTACAATCTGTTTGTTATATCGGTAGTCTCTGTTAAATTATAAAGATGCTGTTATTCTAAGCTTAAAGTTACTCTAGTTATTCTTCTAATTGAAGCGTTAGATTTCTTTAATTTTGAGTTCATATGCCATTGCGTCGTTTTGAAAAAAATGTTACCTTTAAAAGAGCTATCTAGAAACAGTGCCATCTATTGCGCCGTTGAAAAGTCACTTATCAAGCAATAGATGGCACTGTTTTTCGTTAACTTTTAACGACTGCTTTATAAATGATTGAAGGTGGATATGAGTAGTCAAACAAGCTAAGCTAAGCTTATTTTTAACATCCGTCCCAAAAAAAATGTCCCGTTACAGTTTCTGGAGTGTTAATTTTACACTCCTGACTAAAACCAAAATATCTCTTTTGTTTTCACAAAATTAATAGTTTTGGAAACCTCGTGATGTTACTTAAATATAATTTTCAGGCATTATTCAGCTACAACACTGCAGTCTTCCTTTATTTAAAGTCTAAGAAAGAAATCCGAAAAACGTGCTTCTGAAAATAGACTATAGATGTTTTTTTTTCATGAGCTTTCAGGTTGCGTACGAAAAAAAAATTGCAAAATTAGGCTGAAACAAATATCAATTTCTTCTGTTACCCCCCCCCCCCCCCCCCCCTTCAAAATTTTCAAAAACCCGAAGGGGACAATAAATAAAGTTTGAAGTATTTTATATAAATTTCGAAAAAAAAATCCGGTATCCGAAAGATTACAAGACCAAAAAACTAAATTTTGTAAGATAAGAGATATTTCACCTTTTGTATTCTTGATTTTATTGAATTTTTCGCTAAAAAATTACTTGATTTGTAAGTTTTGTGCAATGTTATAGTCTACAATTTTAATGCATACAAGATTTCGTGCAATTTATTCCAATTTATTTGTTTTTCGCGTTATTTTTTATTGTCCCCCCCCTCGCGATGTTCCAACTCCGAGTGACAAAAGAAGGATTTGAAATTTGTTCCGGCCTTAAATATTTCAATAAATCATTGAGGGTCCCCGAAGAATTTTTTCTTTGGATGCACCCAAATGAAGTTACAACCTTCCAATAGCTGCATATTGACACTCAAGAGCGCATTAGGATTAAAAGAGAGCAAGTTTCTGAAGATTTTTTGTTCGAGCTTGTACCTCTGTTCATCTGTGGATTCAAGTAGAAGTTCAAGATCTGGCGTTCCAACTATTTTTTTTATTTTCGTCGGTCCTTGGCTTACCCAAAACTGACGTTGGTCTTTTGATTGTTAAAACTTGCGAAAAATCACCAAAACGTCAGAATATAGCAAAACCCTGCTCATCTGCTGCTCATCATGACAAGATTCATATTTTCAATTACCAATCAGCTTAACCAAGCTACACCTCATATACTACAGCCGACGTAATCATAACACAAACTGTTTACAATCTTGTCAAAAGGCTGCCAACAATTAATGCATTCCATATTTCACGCCATCATTCCAATGATTTGTTTTGGTTTGACTCGATCCAGGTCGTTGCCAGTGCAAAATGCATTCTTGTCATAATACGGTCAACATGTATAAAATAAAATGAATGGTTTGGAAACCTTTGAAGTGTTTTATTGTAACAAAATGAAATGGAATAAGATGTGAACATTATTCTATGAGTTTCGAACTATGATATGGGACGGGTAATTTGAAACAACTTTGTTTAAAAATCATAAATCAGTTCCACTAACTGTTTGAATTTCCATTTCTAGTGATTAGTGGCGTTCATTATCAGGCTTCAACCGGTATCAACTATCTCGAGACACGCGTAACCGCAGAAATCACTGTCAATGTCAGGTTTGTTATTATAGCTATACTATACGGATCAATAGTACTTGTTTAATAAGCTTGAGTTGGCACATGCGGATTCAAAGCTTCTCAAACATTGCTTATGCAATCAAATATAACGCAAGGAGGCGTTGCGCTTAAGGGGGGGGGGGGGGTTGTAGGGTCTAACACTTTAAAAAAATCGATTTTTTTATTTTTTTATTTTCTTATTGTAAAACATTTCAAGAATGTTGTGTCAAATTTTCAAGTCAAATAAGGCAAAACTGTAGAAGTTATAGGCCTTTATCTCCTCCTATCTAATACTGCAAGAAAGCAAGAGCAGAAACTTCAAACGCGTTTTTCTCGAAAGCACATTTTTAAAGTCCGTGGACATCGTCATTTGAAAACTACTTATCCGATTCTTTTCAAATTTGGAACATATTTTCTACATATAAAATACCAGACCCCAACGTTTTTCTTTTTCCATTTTCTTATTTTGGGAAGATTTTACAGGTGAAAAATGGCGGATTTTTAAGTGAAAAGTCGTAGTTTTTACTTCAAACAGCCACAAAAATTTCATAAAAATATTTTTAAGTTAAATAAAAACATTGGGGTCTAGAAAAACATCTATTAAAAATATTTTGCTCTGATTTTTTGACTTCAGCTGATTCTGTGCTGAGATATAGTGACCACCGCAAATCCTGTTTTCTAAAAAGGCATCCTCGAAAGTGCTCCGCCACCGGCTCATTTTTCAATATTTTTCTACGAAAAAATTACTAAATGTTCTTTTAACAATGCTTTGTATAATGCAAAAAAATTGAATACATTTGTTTGAACGATAGCTCTAGAAAAAAATCGTGAAAATGGTGTTTTTTTATACCCGTTAGACCCTACCCCCCCCTTAACGTTATTTGGCAGCTCCGTGTATGTACACGGCATTCCTACTACAAACAAAAATATTTATGAAATATCACTGGTTTTCTATGCAATAGAATTCAAAATCGTTAATTTTGGCTTTATTAGTCTTTGTTTCTTCTGAAAAGTGCTTGAAATCTAAGATTGATTCTCAGAGGTCGTATGAAACGGTAGGTTTGCATTAAATTTCCAAGTATTGTACGAAAAATGGGATCATTAAAAAATGAATTACGTCGTCGTCCCCGAATGTATGATGAAATCAACGCAACAAATTCCTGCATTCTGAACAAAGAGTTTATGAGATTAGCAGTGTACATAATATTCCGATCATTATTTGTCGTTTTGTGAGATTACTTTGGAAATTTTCACAAGAACTGATTATCACATTACAAAAATCAACAATTTTTTTGTTTTCTAGTTGCCAAAAAACCCACCAAATTTAACTTGTTACTAATTCAAGGAGCCAAACAAAGTTGACGGTATTAAAGGAATAAGCGCATATTTTTTTTCATAATTTTATTGCTTACCAATTCTCTAAAAAATAAGATTTTTAGATGAATTCCATACGTTTGCTGACAATTCTCATAACTATTTTTTGGAGCCTTTCACCAACACAGTTGAAAAGGGCAGAATGGCCTACCTTGTCTATTTCAAAGAACTACGGGCATAGTGAACTTTTTTTTCTCTTTTCAGTGTTTAGTACAAAGTAGAAAAATATTAATTAGGCTGAAATTAACTTTGCTTTTGAAATGGTAGCGAAATCCATGGATTATTCCACAGTGTTCTTCATAGATAAAATAGTCTGTGGACAGACTAAACTCAACCAAACTTAATCTCTTTGAATATTATATGCGAAAGTCAATTTAGCAGGTATATAATTGTTAACAAACGAGCTTCTCCATCAAAGAACATGCATCTTTGACACTTTAACCAACTCCTGACTAGTTTCAAACGACAGCTTCGCGAATTGCCTCCAGCAGCAGCAACTTCTCAAGCAACCGGTAGAGTTGCCTATCGATGAACGACGTGTGGGCAAGATTTTTCCATACAATAGCGGCAAATGAAATGCTTACAATAATTGTTGGAATGTCATTAGTGAAATCGAAAGTCGAATGGCAGGGCTCAAGAGTGCACTCGATTCTCTACGGTGCCTGCTCAACAATAACCTTTTAACCCTTAAATATTAATATTACTTGTATGTACCTAGTTGTAATAATAAGAGCAGCGCTTCAAGGGGGTTTGTCTAAGAGGCGGCTTCCGAGAGTTGACACTTACTTACTACTACTAGGTACTTATTTGAATCAATGCACGTGGTCTTACATAATGGTTAAATAAGTGGAACAAGATTGATTGTCGTCGGTCGGCTTGGCGTTTGGTTTTATTGCTGAGCGGAACGTGTTTCATTTGAATAGTTCTACTGAATCTGAAATTGTCATCGTCGGAAGAAAAAGATTTGATAGTGACATATACGCCCCATCATTTTTTTTTTGTGCTTAAACGACTATGAGAAAAATCTAATCAATTCTGATTTGGATTAATAAAAACAGAACACAATTTTAATTTACCTCTCATTATGAGCACTCAAAAAATACTTATTTTCCAAAGGATTTTTGGCAACTCCACACTAAAATGTTTGCTTTTCGTTGCAATGTTTGGTTTTGAAAAAGCCTGCATTTCCCATCGAAAAAATAACAATGTCAAAAAGTAGTGCTTTTCGACACTGTTTTGCTATGGGAGAAAAACAAACTATAGGCTGTTTCTTCAGGTTGAAAAACTTGATGATGTAAAGAAAGATAAATAACTTGATCATGGCTCAAATATCATTCACCGTTCAGAATGTTGCTTCCATATCTTCAGCCAATTGACCAAAATAGTTTGAAAAACGTCATTTTTTTGTGTGGAAACTTTAATACGGCATGAAACTTAAAATTTATGTAATCTTCAAATTTCGAAAAATCGAATTGTTCATCACCTTTTGTATGTATGTATTTATGTGTAGATAATCCACCATGGGTGCACGGATTCACCACAGTTTAGCCAACGTATGCGCTGAATTGCATTCTTTAGATCATGAGTTCAGCTAATCTTCAATGCAAATCACCGCATACCCGACACCATGGCTTCGTGTGAACCAGGCCCGTGCGAAGGCCCCGTCCATGGGGGGTTTTTAAAAATTTGAATTTATCCAAAAATAATAACAATACCAAAAATATATATAAATATGTACATTAAACTTATAGAGAAATGATAATGATTGTTATTTACTGCCCATTTTATTTTACATTTCTTTTGTTTATTTTCAGTGGAAGGATTGATTAAAAATTCCGCCCACTATCTTCATTTTGAAAAAAAAAAAATTATCACGATTTGAAATGTGGATTCTTGACTAGGAAAAAACCATTTTGAACTTTCGGGAGAGTTTATGCAATAGTTGATAATTGAATTTTATTAGGATGAAAAAAATATTTGTTTTATTTCAAGACTGCCAGCGACCAAAGTCAAAGATAAAAACTTTTTTCTATATTAAAATTCTTCCAGTTATTTAAATAAAAAGCTTAAAAAATGTTCTGATGTGCAAAATAATTACATTATATATAACACAACATGTTCATTCAAACTGACATATTACAGATTGAGAAATGATCAATAAGAAATTGATAAAATAAAAAAAAGTGAGTTCCAAGTTTTTTTGTAAATATTGAAAGAACATAGTTAATACAAATTTAGTTAACATTGAGCATTAAAATTTTATATTAAATTGCTGCTTCAAAAAATTTTATGCTCAGTTGCTACTTCAAAAATTTTTCGAACTTTCTCAAGATAAATAAAAAAACATGATCGATTATGAAAATGATTAAATATAACGAATATTAAATAATATAGAATTTATAAATTTATAAATTTTCAATCAAAGGTTTTAAAGTTTAAAATTTCAAGCTCTGAATATTTTGTCAGTTTCAATTGGAATATTAGGTTATGAAAAGGGCAGAAGGTGGAAACTATATTTTTCTTATTACAAATTTAGTATCAAATGCAAAATTATGCTTTCAGCACACAAACATTTAGAATTGGAAAAAAACCAAACTTATAAAAGATATATTTTATAAAATATAAACAGGTAACTTTAAATTCGGTAAATTTATTTGAACAAAATGTGAAAAAGAAAATTAAGTTTATCAACGTTTCAGAAGTATTTTCTTTTTCAATAAGCTTGTCTAACCATTCTATTCACCTATTAATAGATTTAATTGACAACTCCAAGGAACATCATTTTGAAATGTATCAGATTTAGGTGGAATCAATAATTTTTAACGGATGAAATAACAAATCTGAGATAAAGAAAAATCTGATTCTGAATTTGTTATCTTTTTATTTAATTCAATAAAGTAATAATTTTTTAAATGATCAGAAAAGATAAATTTAACAGTTTTGAAAAATGAAGAAAGATTTCATCACAAATAAAGTTTAGAAAATAATTGAATTTATTTAACAAAATTTGTTCAAACCTGCAAAACAATTAGTTTTTTGCTTTAAAAATATCTAAAACTCAGTTTGAAATAAAGCTTAGTTCTTTTAGAAATGGGACAGTTACAAATGCCTGTATCTCAAAAACCATTCGTTTGAACGAAATACTTTCTATGAAGGAAAAGTAGGCAATGTTATGATATTTCATGAAAAAATTTGAAAAAAAATATTTACCGTTTTTTGTAAAAGAAATTTCTACTTTATTCTTGGTGTCTCCCATTGGCCGGCGCACACTTTTTTCTGTCATGGTATTGATCAGTTTCTCCAACTTATACTTTGTAAAATCTATATTTTAGGTGGCTTCACCTTCCTTCTTCAATTTCTGATACTTTTTGGTCCAATACTTCTCTGGAAACTGGAAACTGGAAGCATTTTAGTGGATACAGTTGTTTCGAAATGAACAAATTTGGTTATTTTTTATCACATTTTTGAACGTTTTTTTTTCGGTACCGGTTTTACAGCTTAAGAGCTTTGGAACTATCAAAAAATGGCTGTTTGAGGTTGGATTTCAATGAGTCATCACTAGGCAACACTTTCAGCTTATCGGAGAAAATTGTTTTGGACATTTCAGCGATCTACCCTTAGCTTTTCGTTTATTGAAAATTAAAAATGCTGGTATGAGACTTGCATTCCTTGATGATCCTTAACCGTTGTTGCCGATCATCTGCTTCACTCCAATGCTTGATTTGAACTTTGTGGACATTATTGACAGTGTTTGCATACTTATCCACCACATAAACTCAGTAATTCTTTGAATAATCAACGGTTTTTTCAGCTATCAATTTGATAATGACGAATTTTAAAGGAATCTGTGCAAAAATTTTTTTTTCTTTTTCTCAAGCATCGTACATATCTCAAAAACGCGTAAATTTTAAATTTTGAAAAAAATAGGTCAAATAGTACTTTTTACAGGCAACAAAATGCTGTTCAAATTTTTAATATCCAATAACTAGTTAACGAGCTATTAGCAAATGAAAGTGTCCCATTTCTAAAAGAACTAAGCTTTAAAATCTCATTCATCGCTCTCAAATGTGATGTTGAGCATTTAGATGAACAAAAACCACAAAATAATATAGAGACTGAAATTGGTTTCTCGAAGAATATTTCATGTTAGCACGATGTTTTGTAAATAAAAATTTTTAGTAATAAAGTAAATGATACTAGGTTTTAGATTTTATTTTGCTAATTCTGATGTCCATCATGAGTCATGATACATGGCTTCCAAAAAGTTAATGTATAAAACTAGGTTTCGATTTATTAATTTTGATGTTTAAATGGTTGGTTTCTAACTCTTAATTTGTTCCGTTACACTTCTTAATAAAAACTCATTCCAAAGACAAGGTAGTATTTTTGAATGTTAAGTTTGGAGTACCAATACAATATGTTGATTGAATTGCAAATTGAAATAAATAATTAAAAATTAGTTTAAATTCGTGTACGGCATATATGCATGTCAATTCGTGAAATGAAATGTTTCAAGTCTATGGTGAGTTAAGACTAATATCCTCCGGAGGCGAGAAAAATGTATGACTTTCTTGTTAAAACATATTTAACATCTTTAAAGATCGAGTAATTTCCCTCTACTACTTTGAAACTTACACTTGGAAAAAATCTCCATGGGGGGAGGTTAAACCCCTAACACCCCCCCCCCCCCCCCCGTTCGCACGGTCTTGGTGTGAATTGTCATGTAATAAATGTGTTTTGTGTATGTGTGAGTCTTATTTGGAGAACGAGACTATCAGTTTCGCAACCGTATAAAATTCGTCACATTTTCAGTGTTATGAATCTACGACAGGTATTCCGCACTCGTGTATATATCTGGCCAGCTGGCAACTGATTGAACATTCTTATTATATAGTCAGTTACAAGAGAAAACACATCATACCTATCGGCCAATTATGGGATTCGAACCCAAAAGTTTTCTTGCCGATACCGGGAATCGAACCCAGTGCGCCCGGCATACCGAAACCAGACTTGCTCCAGCCTATCCGCTAGACCACATCTGCGTTTCGAGTGGCTCATCATCTATTCAGTGAAAGAGAAGGCCCAATAGTGGCACGATATTTTAAAAGACTGATTTGAAATCCATGAAATTTGTAGTTTATAGATTTTTAATTAATCGGCTTAGCGGTGAAAAGTGATGTCCTTTTTAGTAGGGACATCTAAAGATTATGAAGTGTTTTTATATAGGTGGATAGAAGGTTAGATGAAATGAAAGATGTTGAAAATGAGCGGGTAGAATTTATTTAGAAGCATATCATCACATATCAAATGTTTGTTCCTCACATCTTTATTTCATCTAACCTTCTATCCACCTATATAAAAACACTTCATAATCTTTAGATGTCCCTACTTAAAAGGACATCACTTTTCACCGCTAGTCCGACAAATTAAAAAATCTTCAAGTATAAATTACGGTGATTAGTCCTTCATTAAATTTGTAGTTTATGTTAGTAGATATTCATCTTTTGGGGGTTTTCTGAGGGTTCTAAAAAAATATGAACGTTAAGAAACCATATTTTGCTGTTACTGCACTTTAATTTCTAATCTTTAATTAATACATTAAACTTATTCTAAAAATAAAAACTTTCCTGAATATGAAAACCGAAATTTTCAACCGACTATTTTCAACCAGATGATGCTGAGCTCTTTTTTAACTAGGGGTCTTTCTGATTTTTAAAATGTCTTTAATAACTGAAAAGACATCAGATGACTTGTCGCTTCTAGGCCATTTAAGACCACAGCAGGCGCGGTCCTATGGGGGGGGGGGGTGATCGGGGTGATCACCCCCCCCCCCCAAGCGGCAAAAAACCGTTACAAAATACTCGCAAACGCTGGAATTTCTACGGAAAGTTCGAACATTTCCTAGTGGGTGTTCTTTGGAATTTTAATTGTTAAATAAAAGAATTTATTAATTTCTTAAATTTCTAAAAGTTGAAAAAATCGGTCCGCCAAACTAAAACAGCTGTAACTTGCACTTACACTGTTTTATTCGAAAATACCGACCATATAAGCATCTTTTATACATTTTTATACAATGATATCTATTCAATTTTTTAAAAAATACCATAAATACTACTTCTTAAGTAAGAGGTGATGAACCAAACCTAATAAAAATTGAGTTCAGGTACCTCCAAAAACAGGTTTTAAAACAAAGGCTCCAAAAACATGCCTATGTATTAATTTTTCCCAGATGAGATAAAACCAGTGATAATAATATCCCGTCATGACTCGACTATTTTCTCGGGAACAAGGACTTATCAATCAAAAATAGTATTAGCTATAAGAAATGAACCCTTTATTATTTTTTTTTCATTTTAAATTATACATTATGTTTGAAAATATTGAATGCATGAAGCAAAAAAACAATTTTTCACTTTTTTTTACTAAATATTTCGTTTCAAATTTGTAACTTTATCTTTCGATTCAGTTCCAATAAATTTTAAAATCTATGGGAGCTTTAAATTTGAGAGAAAACAAATAAAAATAAAGTTCCGAAAGCTGCATACCAAAGAATTTGATTTTAAGGATTTTGTTTTAGAATTAATTTTATATTTACAAATTGCAAAATCGAAACAAGAGCATTTTTTAGTAATAAGTTTTTTCAAATCGCGATTCAGCAATATAATTCAGAAAAATAATAAAACATTCAGTTTTAATTTCATTGCAATTGTTAAAACATTCTGAAAGATATGTGTGGATTTCCAAAGGCATTGTTTGAAAACGAGAATCACTAAAATTTTGGTGAGAGTTTTGCGGTGATATAAAAATATTGTAGATAACTTGAGATTTTTTCTCATGTGTGTATTTTTTCATTTGTAAAATTACATTTATATCGGAAGATTCTTAAAAAAGTTCTAAAATTGATAATTTTAAAACTACACACTATACAAATGACAAAAATTATCTTTTTATCATTAATTGTTGGCAGTGAATATTAAAGATTCGCAGATTTTTTTTATAAAAGGATGTATAAGCTGTTTAAAAGGATACATAATAAGTATGTAGAAGCAGTTTGTTAAACTTCTCTAATTTCATTTTTTTTAATATAATCCTCTAATTAATTCAAATTAAATTTGAAGGGAGGAGGAAAAGCAGTGTGCATCATGATCGTGAAATATTGTTTTTTAAGAAGTATATCTAATCAAATTCATCAATTACTTTAATAATGAATCACTTAGATAAAAAAATTGTTTGAATCATTGTAAATTATTGTAAACCCGAACATTAGTTTTAAATAAACGTCATTTTAATTTAAAAAAAATCATTACAAGTTTTATGCTGATATGACATATTTTTTAAGAAATCAATTTCAGCCTCTATTTTTTATCTAAATGTTCAACTTCACATTCAAAAGGGTTTTTATAATTTCACATGCCTACTGAATTGACACTTTTTAGATGAAAAGAATTTAAGAGCTAGTTTTGATTTATGTTGGTGCCCTTAATTATTTTCAAATGGGTTTAAAATTATTCAAGAAAATTCTGCACTTTTCTGACAAAACTTTTAAACACTACAATTAAAATTCGAAATGAGGGTTCAGATCACATTTCTTTCCGCAAGAACGGAAGTTATTTTGACTTTTGTGAATTTTTTTATTGAAGTTTTCTGTCTGATTCCAATTTTGTAAAATAATAGACTTTTATCGAATGTTTAAAGAAGTAATGACTACATAGAATTTAAGATATTTCTCAAAGCAGAAAACAAATCGTTTTTCAGACTTCTGCGAATTTTTAAAATGATTAAAATCTTTGTTTTTTTTTAACTTTCTTTAGTAATGTCAGAAATTCTTGTCTTTCAGAATTATTAAACTCTGTAGATTTTTTTAGATCATCCATCATCATGAAAAGTAGTATTCCTTATTTGAATAAAGTATAATAAACAAGTTCAGAATCAGTTTTTTTTCATGTTTACTTGTCAGTTCATCAGTTATCAATGATTGATTTAACTCATAACTGATTCTTTTTAAAACTCCATATCACAAAAACAAGAGGTGATAAACAATTCGAGTTCAGCGCACCAAAATCTACTAAATCATACATTAAAATATAGACACAAAAATGCTATCTCTTGCATTATTTTGGTAAAACGTTGTTATTAGAAAAAATTAACTTTTCTTGCCTTTTATACTGATTACTGGTAGAATTTGAATATTAATTGAGGATTTTATCTTTGTTAACATAATAACCTGATAGAATTAATTATTTTCATTTTTAAATCACTTATCTACTAATTTCGTATAAATTCTCTGAAGTTCAAAATGGATATATTTTCCTCATCAATAATTCACATTTCAAATTGTGATTGAAAAGTATTTCAAATCAATGACATTACAGAGCAATTTTTCAACCAAAATTACAATTGAAATTGAAGAAAAGAAATGTAAATTAATATTGTTGACAATTTACATTATTATCAATTATTTTGACCTGATCTGATTTTTGTAAGAATTCGAATTTAATTCCTCATCAAATGTTTATACTTGCTTGATTTTATTTTTTGTTCAGAATAAGAATAAGAACTGATTTGAAATTTTGATTCTGAATTAATTTGATTGGTATCAAAATCTTTTTTTTTCGAGTTTGTGTGATGATTATGGGTTTGAATATGGTTTTAGAAATCAATTTGCTTATTTATTGTCCTTTTTTTGTTATTGTTGAAATTTCATACCAAATTTCAAATTTGAAACCCTCCACCCATGGACGTGTCCAATGCACGGGTCTGACGTGCAGCAAATATTATAGTCTCATTTGAAACTGCACATCCTCCCCCCTCCCCTTCCCCACACTCGCACTCACCAAATGAACGTTTTTTCCGCAATATATTTACGTTATTGACTGATTTTTTAAAATTTGGAAAATCACCCCCCCCCCCCCCCCAAGAGCCAGCTCTAGGAACGCCCCTGGACCACAGAGATTGCTTTCCTGTGAATTCTGGAACATAACATGTCGAAAGAGGTGCCTAGCAATTTGAAATTGCTTATTAAATAATAGATGGAGGTCGAATTTGAGCAAGATTCATATCTTCTTAATAGTTGTTGAAAAGAAAGATTATCCTTAAGCATATCATAATATCAAACAGACGTAACCACACGGTTAGGCATTCAAGCAATAAGTTAAATTTATGTTTATTTTGAAATGTTTGCTTGAACCCAAATATTTTTTACGAAATTTTATTAATCAATCAAAATCATTTGAAAAAATTCCAAGTCTGTTATTGTATAAATTTGAATATTAAATATTCGGCCAATTTAGCCTAATACTAAGCTCAACTATTCTTTGAGCCGAATATTCGGTTTATCTTTAGTACCTACAGTAATGAGTGTGTTCGAAAAAAAAATGCACACTTTGTTTTGGGAATAATTTTCGAATGCATAGATGAAAACTGATGAAAAGTGATGAAAATTGATGAAATTTTCAGCGAAGCTAATTAGTAATGTAATGTTGTGCAGATTTTTGTGTTGTTCTGTTGTTCAGGTGCGTCATCTTTAATGCAAACTTTTAACCACTCTTTTTTAAGTTCAGTTCAGTTTTTCAGTTCAAGGTTATTTTTGATTACATTTTCTGTTTCCTGAAGTTTGACGTTAAAAATTGCTCAAAATTTTGGATTTGGTCGAAGTTAAAACATATTTAACCGATTGTCCTCCTTCGGCACAAAAACAACATATTTGGCTTTTTATCACTCCAACTTCAAAAAAGTATTTACTTTGTGGAAGCTATTTAAGTGCAGAGAAAACGGTTGCATTTGGAGGAAGTTTTCTTTGTATTTTTAGTCATTCACCGTGTCAATCGTTATGAAACACTGAGTGATTTGAAGTTTCCAGAGAACGTTAGCGTCCTCAAAACTTGACATTAAATTTTTTCTCTTTTTTATCTCCGGGGAAAAACATGCGAGACTTTTCAATGAAATATTTCTGGTTGGAAACCTTTCAGATAACCGCCAAAGAATTCGTTTTGCAGTCCATTTCGAAGTTTTTCAAATTATCTCCACACTAGATCATCATTAAGAGGGATCTTTGATTTCATCAAAGCCAAGATGCAGCCCGGCAGAGCGGAAAATATGTTGTTTGGTCGATGTGAGGTCTGGGAACATGGTACATATTTACTAGCTAGAAGCCAATTATTCATGGAGTGCAACTCTTTCCTAAATATTATTTTCATTTTATTAATAACTGAAAAATAAACAAAAATTTTCTTAAAGGATTTACTCAGTTCTCTTTTTTGTTTTGTAGTTTTCTGGTCTTTTCCATGACTATAGTTAATTTTCCTCAGTCTGATATGGCTGACACTCACCCGGCATTTATTATTTTTTTTTTTTTCCTTTTTTCTCAGGGATTTTAAACCAAGTAGGAACCCGGCATTTATTATATTTTGCAAAATATGACCTTTTGTGTTTTGTACGAAAAATATTCAGCGTCGGTTTTAAGCCGAGCTACCGCATGAGAAGAGGGCTCGTCATCGAAAAAAGAAAAAAAGAAAATGCAACCATACCAAACTGCTGCCCGGCAATCATGTGTGTATGTCAATAAATATGTCAGAAAAAGAAAGCGCGTACCTCCATCACATTTACATTTTTACCCTATCATGTCACATTTGTTTTCCCGAGCGCATGGGGCAGGATATCTTTTCCACGGAAATCTGCTGAGCTACGTTTGGAGTTGACTGGGTAGGGAAGCTGGAACCCCCTTTTTTTTGCTCCTCTAGGCTCTCCTCTGGAAGGATGTCTGTTTTTTATGCCGGCTCTGCTGTCATGTTTCACGTTCCGGTTGTTACGAACATAATACACGAGACGCGGATGAGCCAACCAGTGCGTAAGTCCTGGGGGATGATGGGAAGGACCAACTCTTCTGGACCGTTTCGCTGATTCTGCTAGCATTCGATGATTTCTGATCCCCCTGTCCCGATTTGTTCGTTGGCGTTGCGAGAATTTTGGCATTACTTACAGTTCAATAGACCCTGGAGAGAATTTACAATCGGATGAGGTTCGATGTGGTTGGATTGGGGCTTATTATTGGATCATGTAGATAGAGAACAAATAAATTATAATTCTTTAAAGAAAACGAAAACACCTACAATAAACAAGGAAACCTTTTTTGTAGCACTTCTTATGATAAAATTGAAAATTTTGAGGGTTGTATATACTTTTCTGACAACTTTTCTTCCAAAAATTTAAAAATTCTTTTTCGGGAATCCTCTTAGTGATTTTGCATCTCAACATCACTTCAAGCAGCGAACTGTTTCTGGGGGAGACCATACCTGCCATTTAATTTGACCCTCGATTCAAGTTGTGCTTTCCGACTATAAACCCCGACTTTAATAGTCTCCAGGCCTTGCATGAGTGCTGTTACGGAGAAACACGAGAAAATCTTACATGATTACCGGGCCCTTTGGCCCTATGGATTTCATCATCATCACCATTAAATTGTGGCCATTGAGCGAGAAGCAGCAATAATATCATTCGAACCCTCCTTCAAACTGGAAGGTTGTAAAAACCTTCAGCTTAATTTTCTTAATTCCTGAAATCTGACTTTCGGGGGCTGCCATGCATCGGATCTTGAGGGCCAGGGCTGTAACGCATCAGATTCCTGGGACCATAAAACAAGTGTTGAGACATTTCGATGATTCAAAGTCAAATTTAAGAACCCATCAACATCGTTTGGGTGTTGTGTTGTCATCGTTTTATTTTTCGGTTTCTTTCTCTCCCCTGCCTAAGCTGGGAAATTAGGGAACCAAACAACGAGAGCCGGGATCCGATGACCTAATAATTTAATGAACCACTTGACGGTTGTGCAGTAATTTGAACAGACGTTGACAGAAATCTAAATCCTAGACTCGAGGGGAGAGAAGCCACGAATTTGATCTGGTTTATGAGAAAGAAATGCTCCTCTCGAGTGTCGCGTGTGTGTGGACACAAATCAAAACTTAACGGACATCCAATGAATTTCATTTTACTATCCGTTATGCTTCAGGAGATTAATTTCCAACGGATTGCTGACAATGGCACACTCGCCAGCCATAAAAATAAACTCGCGCCGGTTTGGATTCCAATGAACTTTATGGGAAATCGTCATTCATAATTTCAAGTGACAAAGAATGACGAAATATGAGAGTGTGTTGATGTAAAATATCTTTGGATATTTTAAAGAATTCATCCACGTAATGAACTGTTAAGACACTTATAGATCTTAACGAACCCGTATATCAAAATACTTTGTTTGTTTCCATTATCTGATGCCTAAAATTCAAACAGCTGATTTTTTTTCGATTTTGCACGCATTTAGAGGAAAGGTTTCCTAAATGGGCCTATCGGGTTAAATGACCCTACGGCTGTTTGATGAAATGGCTGACTAGACAGCTTATCTGACCAATGCATTTTGAGGGTGATACGCTTAGAACATAAGGCAAGAAAGAGTTTTATGAATTTACAAACTCAAAAAAATTTAAAAAATCATACAAGATTTTGATACATTTTGATGTAATATTTCGACTTTTAAAAATTATACGTAAAGAAGCTTACAATAAAAACTAGGATGATTTTTGTTTCTTACTCAAATGAACTTTTGAAATTAAATATATTTCAGCGTTTGTGGAGGCTTAATAATGATTATGTAGTGGAATAATAGAGTGTTTTTGTATGCCCCCATCATGTTTGTAAAATGCCTCCATCTTAAAATAACTGGTTAAATACAATAAATAAATGATTTTTATCATTGAACCTACAAATCTAAGCTCTGAATAACATCCTCAGAGAGAATTGAAGATCTAAAAACAGATTTGATAAAGTTTTTCTCATGGATAAACTGCCTTCATAGTATGGCAACCCTAACTTTTATTTTATTCCATATAATATAATATACATAGATTTTTATAAAATTTCAGCTTCGTCGTACAGAAATTATTACTTTCTAGCAGTTTCAATGAAATTATACGAAAATATTGCCCAAAAAACAAAAATTTTGTTCAAAACATAAATAGTCGCATTTAGCCCGCACGGTTTGAGGTTCGGCATTTTAGACAACACTTATAATAAAATCATTTTCTTGGAAACATAAGAAAGTTTGAACATAAAAATTACTCCAATGTATAGAAAACAGATGCCTGCACACGTGTATATAGTTTTTGTACACATTTTCGATGTGATATTTGATTAAATCAGTGTTCTGCTTAATAGGCGCATATAGCCCGCTCCTCCCCTATAGGGTGATTTACTTTACATTTACACAGCTAAGTACATGATTTTGGTATTTATGCAGTATTTTTGTCATTTCAATAAAATTCACTCGATTTTTGTTGTCGCTTGTGCTCATGCAATATTTGTCAATGAGATCCAAATGTTCAAGTCTTCGAAAAAAGTGAAATCAAATCTAAAAACTCCGATTTAACACACTTGACAGTGGATCGTAGCTTATTTATAGCTTGTAAATTATTACATGTGACACAAAATAACAATTCTAAATTCTGAGTCATTAAATAATGATTAAAGAAATTTGAACAGAGAAAATCCATAATTAAACATAAAAGAATCATTCATATTAAAATAATTTTGTTGGTTTTACACTGGGTGAATCTTGAAAAATTATGTATGATCTCGTTTCCATGATTATTTTTTTAAATAAGTATAATCTCAAAGCAATCTTTTTAGAATTGCAGCATAAGGTAACTTAAAAATAACAGAATTATAAAAATAAAGAAAACACTTTAAAAGAACATGCCAAATTATGTTTTTCAAATAATTTAACGTTTGCTCAGGGTAGCCTCTAAAGTGAAGAAAACGAGGATATTGAAAAAATAATTGCGTAGAATAACCATCGTTAAATACGATGCCATAAAGTAGGGTGCAATAGAAGGTCGAAATAATAATTGATTTTGACAAATTTATCATATTGCCATTGTTTTCTTTTTTTGGTCAATTTTATTAAATTTTTAATCTTGTTAGTTTTGTCCATTGAGATATCAAAGACAGTTTTGTTCATTTTTTTCATAGTTTTGTTTCAGCTTTATTATTTTAAACAATGCATGATATTTTTTGTTAAAAAAGACATATTTGACAAAATTTAAAACAATAAGTACACTGACAAAATAGTTGAAATCTACTAAATTAAAAAAAACACACAAAATTTGAAAAAATGGACTATATCAATAAAATTACAAAAGCAAATAAATTGGCACAAAGACAACTTGACCAAATTTAAAAAAATAAACATGAATGACAAAACTAAGAAATTTAAAAAAAAGGAGGTTGACTAAAATTGTGAAAACTGTCAATATAACAAAAAAAAATATTTAAAAAAACCAAATTAACAAAATAAAAAAAATGACACAATTGAATAAATTGAAAAAAAAAAATCGAAAAACTAACTATATCGACAAAAATGAAAAAAAAAAAATTAAAAATACAAAAAAGCAAAATTGACGGAATTGACAAAATTTCAGAAATGGACAAAAGTTACTATACTGACAAATTTGACCACATTGAAAAACATGACCACAGTCAATTTGATAATAACAGCAAAACATAAGAAATTGACAAAATTGACAAAATTGACGAAATTGACAAAATTGACAAAATTGACAAAATTGACAAAATTGACAAAATTGACAAAATTGAAAAAATTGACAAAATTGACAAAATTGACAAAATTGACAAAAGTGACAAAATTGACAAAATTGACAAAATTGACAAAATTGACAAAATTGACAAAATTGACAAAATTGAAAAAATTTACAAAATTGACAAAATTGACAAAACTGACAAAATTGACAAAATTGACAAAATTGACAAAATTGACAAAATTGACAAAATTGACAAAATTGACAAAATTGACAAAATTGACAAAATTGACAAAATTGACAAAATTGACAAAATTGACAAAATTGACAAAATTGACAAAATTGACAAAATTGACAAAATTGACAAAATTGACAAAATTGACAAAATTGACAAAATTGACAAAATTGACAAAATTGACAAAATTGACAAAATTGGCAAAATTGACAAAATTGACAAAATTGACAAAATTGACAAAATTGACAAAATAGACAAAATTGACAAAATTGACAAAATTGACAAAATTGACAAAATTGACAAAATTGACAAAATTGACAAAATTGACAAAATTGACAAAATTGACAAAATTGACAAAATTGACAAAATTGACAAAATTGACAAAATTGACAAAATTGACTAAATTGACAAAATTGACCAAATTGACAAAATTGACAAAATTGACAAAATTGACAAAATTGACAAAATTGACAAAATTGACAAAATTGACAAAATTGACAAAATTGACAAAATTGACAAAATTGACAAAATTGACAAAATTGACAAAATTGACAAAATTGACAAAATTGACAAAATTGACAAAATTGACAAAATTGACAAAATTGACAAAATTGACAAAATTGACAAAATTGACAAAATTGACAAAATTGACAAAATTGACAAAATTGACAAAATTGACAAAATTGACAAAATTGACAAAATTGACAAAATTGACAAAATTGACAAAATTGACAAAATTGACAAAATTGACAAAATTGACAAAATTGACAAAATTGACAAAATTGACAAAATTGACAAAATTGACAAAATTGACAAAATTGACAAAATTGACAAAATTGACAAAATTGACAAAATTGACAAAATTGACAAAATTGACAAAATTGACAAAATTGACAAAATTGACAAAATTGACAAAATTGACAAAATTGACAAAATTGACAAAATTGACAAAATTGACAAAATTGACAAAATTGACAAAATTGACAAAATTGACAAAATTGACAAAATTGACAAAATTGACAAAATTGACAAAATTGACAAAATTGACAAAATTAACAAAATTGACAAAATTGACAAAATTGACAAAATTGACAAAATTGACAAAATTGACAAAATTGACAAAATTGACAAAATTGACGAAATTGACAAAATTGACAATATTGACAAAATTGACAAAATTCACAAAATTGAGAAAAATGGAAAAATTAACAAAATTGACAAAATTGACAAAATTGACAAAATTGACAAAATTGACAAAATTTACAAAATTGACAAAATTGACAAAATTGACAAAATTAACAAAATTGACAAAATTGACAAAATTGGCAAAATTGACAAAATTGACAAAATTCACAAAATTGACAAAATTGACAAAATTGACAAAATTGACAAAATTGATAAAATTGACAAAATTGACAAAATTGACAAAATTGACAAAATTGACAAAATTGACAAAATTGACAAAATTGACAAAATTGACAAAATTGACAAAATTGACAAAATTGACAAAATTGACAAAATTGACAAAATTGACAAAATTGACAAAATTGACAAAATTGACAAAATTGACAAAATTGACAAAATTGACAAAATTGACAAAATTGACAAAATTGACAAAATTGACAAAATTGACAAAATTGACAAAATTGACAAAATTGACAAAATTGACAAAATTGACAAAATTGACATAATTGACAAAATTGACAAAATTGACAAAATTGACAAAATTGACAAAATTGACAAAATTGACAAAATTGACAAAATTGACAAAATTGACAAAATTGACAAAATTGACAAAATTGACAAAATTGACAAAATTGACAAAATTGACAAAATTGACAAAATTGACAAAATTGACAAAATTGACAAAATTGACAAAATTGAAAAAATTGACAAAATTGACAAAATTGACAAAATTGACAAAATTGACAAAATTGACAAAATTGACAAAATTGACAAAATTGACAAAATTGACAAAATTGACAAAATTGACAAAATTGACAAAATTGACAAAATTGACAAAATTGACTAAATTGACAAAATTGACAAAATTGACAAAATTGATAAAATTGACAAAATTGACAAAATTGACAAAATTGACAAAATTGACAAAATTGACAAAATTGACAAAATTGACAAAATTGACAAAATTGACAAAATTGACAAAATTGACAAAATTGACAAAATTGACAAAATTGACAAAATTGACAAAATTGACTAAATTGACAAAATTGACAAAATTGACAAAATTGACAAAATTGACAAAATTGACAAAATTGACAAAATTGACAAAATTGACGAAATTGAAAAAAAAATACAAAGTTGACCAAATTAATGAAATCAATTAGTAACAAAACTTGTCATTTTTGTCAATTAATTCAGTTTTTTCATCGCTGTTCAGCTTGTCATTTTTGTTAATTTGTTAATAATGACAATTTTATTAATAATGTTCACATTTTTATGTGTGCCAATTTGCATTTTTCTTTCAAAACTCGTTTTTTTTTGACAGTTTTGTAGTTTATGTCATTTATACCTTATTTGTTAAAAGTTTCAATTTTGTCATTTTCGTAGTATTTATTCGTCGTTTTTTAATTTATATCATATTTTATTTTGGTCAACCAACGTCTTATTTTTTTAAATCTGTCAATTTTGTCAATTTGGTACATTTAGGAACTTTTTTTTTATTTAATCACAAACTTTGACAAAGTTGTGAATTTATTTAGCTTTAAAAATTTCAACATTTTTTTAAATCTGTTATTTAAGTAACTCTTAAATAATTTTTGTCATTTTTATCATTTCCATCGTTTTTGTCTTTTTTGCCAATTATGCAAAAAAATCCAAATTTGTCAATTCGAAATCTTGTTAATTTTTTCGATTATGTCAATTTTTTTAGTCTTTTTAAATTTGGTCAAATATGTCTGTTTTATTCTTGTTTTTTTAATTCTGTTATCTTTGCTGAGGAGTAAGTCTGAGCATTTCCAGATTTTTTTACGGAAACGTCAAAATATTACAACGCTTACTTCACTGAGGATTTAAACACCGGTACGCAGCCAAAATTTGTTTAAACACTTCCGACTTTTGAAATGATATAACAGTCATTACAAAATTCGTAAAAATTATAGTGTATTTATAATTATCGGAACAGTCTAAACATCGTTTTGGAGAGGATGTTTTGTTGTTTAATATGTAATTGCTTAATGTCTCACTTGGAAGCTGATCAATTCTAACATTACGAATATAAATTGAAAGCTTAAGAATGCACTCAACAACGTCCAAAGTTTCAGATTATAAGACTGATAAATCCACAAGTTGTGTAGTTTTGAATAAAATTTCATCTTAAAAAAAAGTACATGGTTAAAATAATTATTCATGTAAAGAGGGAATATTAGTAATTTTGGCAGTTGGAAGAACCGCCTGAAATAGAGGAGGGGGGTCGGCGATTTGGTTTTCCCTGTATTTTTTGCCTTGACAATGCATAATTTGAAATTAATTAAAATATTATTCTGGGTGCATGATTATTTATTTTTAAAATCTTTACACAAAAAGTTTTTCGTATTATATGTAAAGCTGCCCTAAATTTATTAAAATGGTTTGCTGAATTTGTATAATAAAGCAATAAGTATCATTTAAGGATAGCAACTTTCATCGATGGCTTTGAATTTGCTAAAGAGTCTGGTTGGTGAAGGGTATTGATTTGAAAAAGAGAATTTTTTTAGAAAGCCTTCAACTTTTTTCAAAAATAACTTATTTTTTTCTCATATAAAATAGCTTAAATATCAAACTCAACAACAAAAAGTTTGAACAAACTTGAAGTAAATTTATTTTCAAGATAAAAGTAGAGAACTGAAATTTTTGCGGTTCAAACTAGATTTTTGCCAACTTAATTCAAGTTGAAGATTTTAGTTAGAAACTTTGACTTTGAAAAAAAAAAAACAGCAAATTTATTAAAGTTCATCAATAAATCGAAGAAATATGGCATTCTCTGCCGATTTTTTACGTGAAGATTTCATGTGATTTTATCAGCAATATTTTAAAAATCTATGGCATAAATAAAATTCTTTGGATACTTTTTAATAAATAAAATCAGTTATTTTTTTAAAATAACACTTGAAAAATTTAATTTTCTTCATAATCTTTGTGATTCTTAGCTGAGTTATGTAAACAAACAGTCCTGGTTTTGAAAATTTTAAATTTTGAAATTGAAATAATAATCAAAATAAAAAATCTGCTATTTCTTGCGATTTCAATTCCTCGAAACCAGCTGAAAGCTGAAAATCTCTATAATAAAGACATTAGAAAAAAAAAATCCTCAATGAAATAATCATCTTTATATTTCTATTTTGATTGCATAACTCATTCACGAGCCAATCAGAAACTGTATTTTGAATTATAATTCGTAGTTTGAATTTTGAACCTGATTTCTTGTTGAAATATCTGTTTTAAATTTCAATATTGTTTCTAAATCCAAATTTCAATTCAGAATTTTAAAATTGAACCAAGGAGTGAAATTTGTTTCCAAAATCGACTCAATTATGATCAAGCATTCCAAATTGTCTGAAATTATCAAAGTTTGCCTGGTTTTGCAATAAAATTTCCGGTTCGTCCCGAATGCCCGGATATTAAACTAATGTTTTTCTTTGAGTGCCTTAAACGAATTGAACGCTGCTAATGTGTTCGACAAATAATTTAAAATTCAAACATATTTATTTTCAAATTTTTCTTCATTTATTTTGGATTATGGCCTAGAAATTGCTCAGATTTGCTCAGATAATCCGTGTTTTGGATTGTTCAATTCAAACCAGGTAGGTAACGGTTTTTGCAAGGTTTGAAAAAAATCCCCCGGATTTTCCCTGCCTGACTGAATTTTTAAATTAGTTCAGGAAAGATCTCATTTTGAGGTTTTTCAATCTCAATCTGAATATTTCTATGATTCATTTTTAATCCAACTTGGTAAAAATATAAAATATAAATATAATGATTATGAGTTTTTAATTCAAGATCGCCATTTTGAAGCTTTGTTTTGTTTGATCTCTGCCATAGAAATTAGTTTTAAAACTTCAAATCTGAATAGGAAACAAACATTCATAGGAAACAAACATTCATGGGAGCATTCTCTCCCTTTAAAATGCTCCCACTGGAAGAACAGAGGGTTCTCAAAATATCATAGGTAGCAACATTTCTCGTATTCAAATCTCTTCCCATACCAAATTCGGCTCCGTTTGATTAATTTGTTTTCCAGTTATGCAGAAAATTGTAAAGGAGCCCCCTTCTCCCTTTCTATATCCCTACTGGAAGAAGGGAGGGCCATAATCATAGAATCATTTATAGTATTCCAATACCCTCCCAAGCCAAATATTTTTTTTTTAAATATATCTTTATTAGTACCAATTCAACATTACATTTATATTACATTAATACATTAAATTAGGTGTTCAGTTCAATAATGAACTTTCAGAGCCCTATAGTTTAATAATCACTAAAATTAATTTATTCGACTTAAATTTGCTGAGCACAATCAAGCATTTTTTAAAAGAACATCCTGTAGTGAAAAAAAAAATTTTTTTTAACTAAAAACTAAAGCTATCCTAAAATTAAATTAATTGTAGAGAGAGCGAATCTCTGCGATGGAAGACTGCATCGATTTGTCTCTGAAGTTGGAGATGATTTTGTTGGCCATCTCTCCGATCGATTCAATGCCCGCAATCCGATGAAGATCTTCGGTGCTGTGCCAAGGTGGAAGCCGCAAAATCATTTTCAGAACCTTGTTCTTCCCAAGCCAAATATGGTTCCATTAGCTTCATTAGTTTTCAAATTATGTAAAAAATGTAAGAGAGGCTCCTTGCTATTTCCTCACTCCCTACTGGAAATAGGGAGGGGTACCATATATTCATAGAAACATATTTGGTATCAAAATACCCTCCCATGCCTAAATTGGTTCAATTTGATTGATCAGTTCTCGAGATATGCAAACATTCGTCAGACAGACAGAAATCCATTTTATTTTTTCGATGATACCTACCTGAAACTTCAAGTTGAAAAGCCTTTTATTCAAATAATAAGCTTTTAATTGACAAGTAGAATTTATTTTAAAAAAAACAATCTATTATTGTTCATCATTGTTTATCACTAAACGAACACCGAAAATACAGTCATAGCCTCAAATCGACAGAAACCTGTTAAAGATTTGTTCCTGTATCCCTCTCAAAGTTCCTCAGACTCTAGGCACGATGCTTCGCGATAGAATTGTGCCAAAGTCCGTCATCTTTGACCAGATCGCGTGTAACACATGTCTTTCAAAAAGTTGTTAACTAATCGTGTCGGATCATGTTCGAATCTGATTGAAACGCGTTCCTGTGTTGTTAAAGCGGATTTAAAAGAATAAACTAGAAATCAGAAGAAAACTCCTACCCTTCGGCCAAACGTCAAACGGTGGTGCTGAGTAATTCCTCGCGAGCTAGTGTTAAAGTCATAAATTAAATCAACCATCAACGGATGAATGGTTTGTTGGCAGCACGTCTGTATGATTGTAGTATTTTTTTTGTACAACTTCAGGGCTCGATTTAATCGCATCAGCCATTCGGACTTAATCCGCTCGACTTGTCTGAATCTCTGCTGGCCCAGTGATTTCTTCCGCGGCCAGCAATGGTTTATGGGCAGCCCATCATCATAATGACTTACGCATAATCGGTTTCGCTTCCTAGGAGCTTAGAGCGTTGAGATTTAAAGCGCCGGGGAGCTCTTTGCATGACATCGTTCTGAGGGGACTAGCATTTGCCTGTTGGAAGTTGTTTTAGGCGGTTTGGCGCCACTTCTAAGATTATTTATTTCAAGCTTTCCACGGAATGGTTTCATCTGAAAATTGGAAAGAAAAAACAGGTCGGATTATCGTATTAGACGGGCATTAGGTCAAACACAGAATGGAATGACTAGTTGACACTCGGCTTTAAACAATAATTGTAATTTGTCACGACAAATTATAGTTTCCTGAGCTGATATGGCTTCCAAAGGAAATAATCTTTTGTTTTGCAAACTCTAACCCGTGGTTTTTTTTTATTAAAATTCAAAGCACTTTATCATATTGCAATTAATGATATTAGACTCTGATCAGGTTCATAATTTCTTTAATTTATATAAAAGTCAAGGTCTGGCACAAACACATAAATCCAGCGATCTCTTACTTTTTGATGATTTTGTGGATGTTAAAGTTCCAAAGTTAACAGAAGAATGCTAAAATTGTTTGATGTAGGTTTGGCCACAGACGAGGGAAGAACGAGGAAGGATCATTTGTTGGATTCGGCACGTAGGACTTTTTGAGTTTATCACTTTTGAGTTTAATTCTTTTTTATTTTTTACTAGCTGACCCGGTGTGCTTTGCTTCAGCTTTCAAAATAAAAAGAAATTTTCAGAAATTATTCAAATTTTTATTGTTTTATTGGCATTATTTTATATCAAACTATGATATAATTCATAAACAACTGCTATAAAATGAGAGAAGCAGCTGGAGTTTCGAATTGCAACACAAAGATAACTTAAACTTATTTTCTGAATCTTGATCTATAAATTTGTGTTAAAGATCTTATAATTTTAATCTGTTTCCTTAAGCTTCACCCTATAAAAAGAGGGTCTCAAATGATAATACGCAAACAATCTAACTTATAAAAAAAGGTTGTTTTTGCTTGAAATGCTTTGAAAAATTTTGTCCATTTCTCGGATTTTGTAAAAAAAAAAAATAAAATGTAAGCCTCCTCTACCCTTCCTATATTTCCAATTCTATCATCTTACTGCAAGAAAGGAATTGTTTAACATTGAAAAAGTATTTTTCGTACTCAAATACTTTTCGATGCCAAATTTGGTTTCATTTGCTCGATTAATTCTCGAGTTATGCAAAAAAAATTGTATGGAAGCCCCTCTTTACCCCTTTATATCTTTCCGCTGAAAAAAGGCGGGGCTTCAATTTATAACAGAAACATTTCTCTTATCCAAATACCTTCACATGCCAAATATAGTTCCATTTTCTCGATCAGCTCTCCAGTTATGCTGAAAATTGTGAAGGAGACCTCTTCTCCCCTTTTTCATCCACCTCTTTGAAGGAGCGAGGGATACCAAATATTCACAGAAGCATTTCTCGTACTCAAATATCGTTCCATGCCAAATTTGGTTCCATTTGCTGTTGTAGTTCTTGAGTTATGCAGTAAAAATTGTATGAAACTTCCTTCCCTTTTCCCATTCTCCCCGCTGGAAGAAGGAAGGGGTCTCAAACTATCATTAGGACATGTCACGTTCCCAAATACCAGCCCAAGCCAAGTTTTGTTCCATTTGCTTAATTAGTTTTTGAGTTATTTAAAAATATATAAAAGAGCCCCCCCCCCTTTTAAATCTTCATACTGGAAAGAGGAACGTGTCTCAAATAATCATAGAAATATTTTCCGTATCCAAATACGGAATATCCCTCCCATGCCAAATTTGGTTCCATTTGCTTTATTAGTTTTTGAATTATGTAAAAAAATATTAAAGAGGCCCCCTCCCTCTTTCTACTGGAAAGAGGGACGGGTCTCAAATAATCATTCGAATATTTTTCGTATCCAAATACCTTCCCATGCCAAATTTGGTTCCGATATCTTGATTAGTTTTCGAGTTATATGAAAAAATGTAAAGTAGCCCCCCTCCCCCCTTCCTATCATCCCACTGAGAGGAGGGAGGGGTACCTAATATTTCTCGTTCCCAAATACCACACCATGCCAAATTTTCTACCATTTGCTTGATTGGTTTTCTAGTTATGCAAAAAATTGTCATTTGTTTTGGAGGCCCCTCCCTCCCTTTATGAGAGAGGGAGGGGTCTCAAACCACAATAGGAACCTTCCCCGGCCTCCGATACCTCCACCTGCCAAGTTTCACGCAAATCGGTTCAGTAGTTTCCGAGTCCATAGGGAACAGACAGACAGACAGACAGACAGACAGACAGACAGAAATCCATTTTTATATATATAGATCTCATTTACCCTTTCACTGAATTTGATTTGAATTCCTATTTTCGAATCATGTCCTTCTAAATTCTTATGTTGATTTCGAGGAATAAAATATCTTCATTGTTCTTTCAATTTTGTCGCTTATTCAAGTTCCCAGAGGTCCCAGAGAAACTAGTCCATCTCATCGAAGCACAGTACGAGGCATTTTCGTGCAAGGTCTTGCACGACGGTGTCTTGTCCGAACCAATCCCGGTAACTGCTGGAGTGAGACAAGGATGTATTTTGTCACCGCTGCTTTTTCTCATTGTAATGGATGAGATCTTGACTGGATCGATTGACTGTAGACCAAACCGAGGATTGCCGTGGAATCCTTCAACCATGGAGCAACTGAACGACCTTGACCTGGCAGACGATATTGTTTTGCTCGCCCAAACACAACAAGACATGCAGAGCAAACTCGACGACCTCACCGAAAGCTCCAAGGCAGCAGGTCTCAAAATCAATGTCGGAAAGACCAAGTCGATGGAAATCAATACAGAAAATCGTTCCAATTTCGTGGTAGCTGGACAACAGGTTGAGACAGTGGAGTGCTTCCAGTATCTTGGTAGCCAGATTACGCCTGATGGTGGTACCAAGAAGGACATCGAAACCCGGATCAGGAAAGCCCGATTTGCGTTTGCGAGTCTCCGAAACATCTGGCGGTCACGCCAAATCTCTCTACGAACTAAGATCCGAATCTTCAACTCAAACGTCAAATCCGTATTGCTGTACGGGTGTGAAACTTGGTGCACATATGCGGTGACGACGCGAAAACTGCAAGTTTTTGTGAATCGCTGCCTGCGGAACATCATCCGCGCTTGGTGGCCTGGCAACTGGATCTCAAACGTTGAACTTCATCGCCGGTGTCATCAAAGGGCGCTAGAAATCGAGATTCGGGAACGTAAGTGGAGATGGATTGGGCACACGCTGCGAAGAGATGAAAAAGAGATTTGCAGAGAGGCGCTTGACTGGAATCCAGATGGGCATCGAAGAAGAGGCAGGCCCAAAAGCTCGTGGCGGCGAAGCCTAGCCGCTGAAATCCGCACAGTTGACGAGAACCTCGGCTGGCAGCAAGTGAAGACGCTGGCTCCGGATCGCCAGCAGTGGAGATCTTTTATCTCAGCCCTATGCGCCGGTCAATCGGCGCTGGACCCTTAGGTAGGTATTCAAGTTCTATACTATTAAGCGTTATCTAATGAATGTAGGATGTCCGAGAAATTGGACTGCGGTTGCCATGGACCGATTGAATTTTAGGAATGACGTGAGACGGAATACTATCTAAGTTAAATAATTAAAAAAGTATTAAGGCTAGAACAGATTTGAAATCTTTCTTTTGTCACTTGGAGTTCCCGCATCACGATGGGGAAAAAAATAATCCAAATTTTCAATAAATTTGAACAAGTTGGACAAAAGCTTGCATGCAGTATATTTGCATACAAGAATTTATCATTTGTTTTAATAAAATATCGTGAACTTTATTTATTCCCCCTACGGGACTTCTGGAAAAATCAATCGAGGGGGTGAAAAAAAGGATTTAATATTTGTTCCGGCCTAATGAGGTTATGTCAAATTATGCCACATTGTGCAGTTCCATGCTTTTAATCTGAAAATCTAAGTATAGCAAATTATAGTTATCAAAAATAAATCTGTGTTTATCTCAGCTACAGTACTTTTAACCGAACAATGTTTGAAATAAGTTTAAGAATTTGTGGATTCACAGACGAGCGCAAATTGACGAAAAACTTCAATAACCTCACCTTGTGCCGGGACTTTATTACGTTTCTGAGTCCAGATCTGATGCTTAACCTAAAACCTGACTCTGAGCTGATACAAGATCATGAACCCGATCACGGATTCTGATTCTGGTTACTAATCTTGAACTCAGATCCTAATTCTAATATCAAATATGCATCCAGTAATTCCGGATCGTAAATTCTGATTCAGAATACTAGACTTTACTCCTGACCCAGATATTTATCTCGGTTTTAGATTCCGGATCATTATTTTCAATCAGGCTCGAAGGAACAAAAACAATACTTAAAATGTGCAACATCTGCCATTTTCCTACTCAGGACATGACAATCACACAAACGAAAACTTTATAAATTCTTCTTAAACAATTTCAAATGAATAAGAATCGAAACTTCGAATCAATGCTTTTTCTTGTAAGTTATACATAAATTATCGAAAATTATGTTCCTTATTCTGAACTATAAAATTGCTCGAAAATGAATTTTTGGCAATCTAGTTGACATATTTGAAATCAATATTTCCGAAACACCAGAAAACAAATACAAATTTTAAACTCAAATAAAATAAGAATTTCAAGCTTCGTTAATTCTTCGATATTCTAATATCGAATATCTCTAATTTGAAAAAAAAATTGATAAATATTAAAAGTACATTCACACGAACAAATGTTGAAAACACTAAGCAAATTCTTATTCAATTATCATAGCGCATTAAAAAAATGTATACAGTTGCTTTTCCAAATTTTTTTTGAACTTTACATAGAGAGATCTATAGAATCACGATCGTTTAAAAAAATTAAATTGAAAATAATAAAATAATATCCAGCCGATTTCGGTGTTTGGCACCGCCTTATTTCTATTTTTAAATTGCGACCAGAGATGGGTCTTGACTCAAACAACATTCAGTCATCGAAACTTTTTTTTTTTTGTAGAGAAATGAATCCAACTTAGATGAAATTTCCGGGACTAGATAAGAGAAAATCGATGTTGAAAAACATGCGAAAAAAAATTCGCCTTGTCTCCCGGTGAGACTTGAACCCACATCTTGCGCCTCTCCGGGGCCCATGTATTAACATTCTACTACAGGAGACCAACCTGGCGTATGAATATTATACTGGTTGAGTGTCGATGTCTATCGGAATTGTTCTCTTATCTAGTCCCGGAAATATCATCTAAGTTGGATTCATTTCTCTACAAAAAAAAGTTTCGCTGACTGAATGTTGTTTGAGTCAAGACCCATCTCTGGTCGCAATTTAAAAATAGAAATAAGGCGGTGCCAAACACCGGAAATAATAAAATAAGTTAAACGTTTTCCATTTTTAAGAGCAGGTTTAATAGCTAAAAAATTTAAGTTCCGAATATTTTGTTGCCGTCAATTAAAAAATTTGGTCCTGGAAAGGACAAAAGAAATAAAAAATGTAGTTTGTATCCTGGATATCTGTATACAAAATTCCAGAAATGAAAAACAAAGCCAACTCAAGCACTCTTATCTTCCGAAAAAAAAACTTTTGTAATCATAAATAGGTGCATTTAGCCCGCACGGTTTGAGGTTCGGCATTTTAGACAACACTTATAATAAAATCGTTTTCTTGGAAACAGAAGAAAATTTTAACATTAACATTACTCCAATGTATAAAAAACAGATGCCGGCACACGTGTATATAGTTTTTGTACATATATTCGATGTGAAATTTGATTAAATCAGTGTTCTGCTTAATAGGCGCACATCGCCCGCTCCTCCCCTACAGACATATCTTAAACTAAACATTAGTTTTGTTCTTAGACTACGAATATTATTTCTAAACACTTCTTTGGATTGATTGAAATTAAAAACGTTAGACACTTAATTAAAAACACGACAACAATTATGCATAGGGTGGTTTTGGGCAAAAACTGTGCGACTAGATAGAATCCACAAAAAGTTCTGTGGACGAAGACGTCTCGTTGGAGCATGAATGTGGATGCTTTGTAGCAGTAGAGGACAGTCAATGTTGTTCATCAACAAATCAAAAACAAGCATTCTTTGGATGTATATTCGTCTGCGTCGCAGGATCTCAAGACTTATTGGATTTAAGATTAGATTAGATTAGATTAGATTAGATTAGATTAGATTAGATTAGATTAGATTAGATTAGATTAGATTAGATTAGATTAGATTAGATTAGATTAGATTAGATTAGATTAGATTAGATTAGATTAGATTAGATTAGATTAGATTAGATTAGATTAGATTAGATTAGATTAGATTAGATTAGATTAGATTAGATTAGATTAGATTAGATTAGATTAGATTAGATTAGATTAGATTAGATTAGATTAGATTAGATTAGATTAGATTAGATTAGATTAGATTAGATTAGATTAGATTAGATTAGATTAGATTAGATTAGATTAGATTAGATTAGATTAGATTAGATTAGATTAGATTAGATTAGATTAGATTAGATTAGATTAGATTAGATTAGATTAGATTAGATTAGATTAGATTAGATTAGATTAGATTAGATTAGATTAGATTAGATTAGATTAGATTAGATTAGATTAGATTAGATTAGATTAGATTAGATTAGATTAGATTAGATTAGATTAGATTAGATTAGATTAGATTAGATTAGATTAGATTAGATTAGATTAGATTAGATTAGATTAGATTAGATTAGATTAGATTAGATTAGATTAGATTAGATTAGATTAGATTAGATTAGATTAGATTAGATTAGATTAGATTAGATTAGATTAGATTAGATTAGATTAGATTAGATTAGATTAGATTAGATTAGATTAGATTAGATTAGATTAGATTAGATTAGATTAGATTAGATTAGATTAGATTAGATTAGATTAGATTAGATTAGATTAGATTAGATTAGATTAGATTAGATTAGATTAGATTAGATTAGATTAGATTAGATTAGATTAGATTAGATTTGATTTGATTTGATTAGATTAGATTGGATTAGATTAGATTAGATTAGATTAGATTAGATTAGATTAGATTAGATTACATTAGATTAGATTAGATTAGTTTAGATTAGATTAGATTAGATTAGATTAGATTAGATAAGATTAGATTAGATTAGATTAGACTGAATAAGATTAGATTAGATTAGATTAGATTAGATTAGATTTTTAAGAGATTAAGGAAAAGTAAACAAAATATTTATTAAATAAACTTTTTTCGCAGAAGTCAAAATTGCTTCGGGTCTTTGGGAAGTCAAAATTTATTTAAGGGGGGGGGGGGGGGGTAGGGTCTAACATTTTCAAAAAATCGATTTTTTTATTTTTTTATTTTCTTATTGTAGAACATTTCAAGAATGTTGTGTCAAATTTTCAAGTCAATTGAAGCAAAACTGTAGAAGTTATTGGCCTTTATCTCCTCCTATCCAATACTGCAAGAAAGCAAGAGCAGAAACTTCAAACGCGTTTTTCTCGAAAGCACATTTTTAAAGTCCGTGGACATCGTTATTTGAAAACAACCCCCTGGCAACTTGACAGTTTGGTCGAGTTTCGTGTGTCTGTTTCAAAATCGCAGATGTCGCATGTGTGCCGCTTGTTTACATACTTTCCGAGTCATGCATATGGAAAGGGCACACTATTAAATGTAGTGAGAATCAGGCAAATTCATAACTTTTGAATGAATAAAAAAAAGTTTTAACCAAAATTGTTAATCTTGTTCAATATTCTACCGATTTATATATTGTGTAGGAACAGTTTTTCTATAAAATGGCAAAAGTTCTGCGATAATGTGATTGTTTTGTTATTTAAAATGCTCATATGCATCGCACTTTAGGGAAATCTCTTAATGTTTGATAGGGTTGTGTTGTATTTTACATTTATTGTGCTTGAGTGTCTTCAACAGTTTCGGTGGAAGGTAAACTTGTCCCAAAAAACTACTGGATATCAGTAATTTATTTAAAGCAGTCCAGAACTTTTATACCTTATGTAGGACACACAAATTAACGCTCTACTCGTTTTCTTAGACTAAACTTTTGAAAACAGATTCACTTCACATAAAACATAGAAAAAAGTTCTAATTTCAAAACTTTTTTTTAGTTATTGAACCAGTAACAGAAAACATATTTCAATATGGGTCCTTTCGACATGTTGAGTAGCTCGATTTTCGATTTGACAGAACCAGAGAACCAGAAAAAACTGGCACACGCGATTTGTATGGGAAACGTCAAGTTGCCAGGGGGTTGTTTGAAAACTACTTATCCGATTCTTTTCAAATTTGGAACATATTTTCTATATATAAAATACCAGACCCCAACGTTTTTCTTTATTGATTTTTTTATTTTGGGAAGATTTTACAGGTGAAAAATGGCGGATTTTTAAGTGAAAAATCGTAGTTTTTACTTCAAACAGCCACAAAAATTGCATAAAAATATTTTTAAGTTAAATAAAAACGTTGGGGTCCAGAAAAACATCTATTAAAAATATTTTGCTCTGATTTTTTGACTTCAGATGATTCTGTGCTGATATACAGTGTCCACCGCAAATCCTGTTTTCTAAAAGGCATCCTCGAAAATGCTCCGTCACCGGCTCATTTTTAAATATTTTTCTACGAAAAAATTACTAAATGTTCTTTTAACAATGCTTTGTATAATGCAAAAAATTTGAATTCATTTGTTTTAACGATAGCTCCAGAAAAAAATCGTGAAAATGGTGTTTTTTTATACCAGTTAGACCCTACCCCCCCCTTAAAAGCTTTGTTTTCAAATACATATTTATAACATTCTAGAGTTCAGTAAAAAATACAGAAAGTTTTTAAATTATTTTGACCTATTTTCAATTATTCAAAAAAATTGCAGACTTGGATTCAGACACCGAAACTTCAAACTTAACTCTCAAATAGTTTGCAGCTTGAAAAAATGTGAATTTTGTAGCCTTATGTAATTCATCAAAATCCTTTTCAATGTGGATTTAAATATTTAGAAGATATAGATACAGAAAAATTAAATTGAGGCTGAAATTGACTTTTTGGAGGAAATTAATTAAGTTTACTATCGTGAGTAGTAAATACCTGTCACGTAGCTATTAACTTGCTGATGTATTAACTAAGTATTTTATAAATGAATTTTGAAGTTCTGAACTTGTTTCGTTTCACTTCTTAATAATTTCGTGGTAGGGTTTTCGAGTGTTAAGGTTTATTGTATTGCAAATCAAAATGAATAATAAAAAAATGGTTTTAATTCGTGAATGTAATAAAATTTTGTAAAATGAAATACCTGAGAAATAAAGTGATATAGATTGAAATTTCGCAGGAGGGGAGCCAATTTTATGAGATGTTTGTTAAAACTTATTTTAAAATATCTTTGGGATAAAGTAATTTCCCGTTACTTTACTAAATTCATTTCTTGAACTTGATACCTTTGTTGCTGGCCTGAAGGTCCACCTTAGGTGTTTGACTGAGAGATTAGATTAAACTAACACTAGGTTAAGGAAGCAGTCGAACATCAGGTGGGAGAGAACACCAGCAAGAGAGATCCCCACGAGAGATCCCCACGAGAGATCCCATTGATCTCACCAACACATCGTCATCTACCCAAGATCAGAAGCCACGAACGACAACTGGGGAGTCGATTCCTGACGCTCAAAGAAAACCAACGTCTTGTTGCGGCGCGCTCGACACCGGAAATCGGGTGGCCATTTTTTCGTTGTGCCACAGCTTAAGTAACCCGGAGTTTCGGTTTTCCGGTCGGACTACGGTAAATTGTTCAGACCGGTCGGTAGTTGTTAAACCCGCAGGGTTAGCCGAATAATAAGCGCGCGGGAGAATCGACAAAATTATCGGGGCCACAGAACAAAGGTGGTCGGGAAAGAGCACGTGCCGGTGAGAATCGTGATTGGGACCTAAGCGCCCGAGTGAATAATTCGAAAGGGCAGAAGAACAAGTACCTGTAGTTTGGGTGGCCGGTTCGCATCACTCCACGCGGAATCGGTTCACCAAGGTACTGCCAACAAGTGGTCCAAATTGCGATTCATTTTATTACACACGGGGTGTCTACGTCGAAAGGGCACCGCCATCTTGAAGTGTACCTCATGAGAAGTGGCTCCCCGTGAAAGTCTCACGGGTTGAGCGATATTTGGATCCGAAAACTGGTGGCGGGAAAAACCCGCGTGGCCGGGGAAGTTTGGTAGAAAGGAGAGGGTAGTGCGAGGAAAGTGGCCGAAGAAAGGAAATTTGGAAAAGGAAGGCGGAAGAACGAAGGCGGAGCAAGGAACGAAGAAGCAGGAATGCAGGAAGCGGAAGGGGATCTCTCTAAGCTAGCTGGTGGAAGCAGGTGGCCCCAACTTGTGACAACGGTAGTGCACGGACAATAACTAAAAATGAAAAAGGAAGAATATAAAGTTTAGTGAAAATGAAAAATTAAAGTTGTAAAAAAGAAAAAAAGAAAATCCATTCTAAAAGGAAGGGTTCTGGGGAGGGAAAACAAAAGAGAATTGGGCTGTGGGAAAGGAAGATAGGGAGAGCTGCTGAGGTAAGTAAAATATCTTGATTTGTATCTCTTGGCTACTCAGCATAAGGTAACAAACTGAAAGCTTAACTTGAAAAAAATGTTCATGGGAATTTTAATGCATCACCGTTCCGAATCCGGACTGAAAATCTCAAAACTCGGATCTTAATCCTTGCTTCTGATCCTCTGGATCCAAATCCAAATCCAAAATCCTGATCCAGGATTCCGACTTGGAACCCTGGAATCTGTACCTTAGAGGATTTAGATTTTTATCCTAGTTTCTGATCTACGTTTGATCTTCAATCTTAAACCTGAATCTAACTCTGGCCTAGAGTACCCCAAATTTGTATGGGAAATTTAAAATTTGTGAAATGCAGGCTTTTATTGATTCCAGGCGTTGTACCAGGTTCCATGCCAAATTCGGGCGAGATCGAAGCCCGGGAAGAGGTTGCTCAGCGAGTCTGAAGTTTGTATGGGAGTTTGAATCATTTTGTTAGGGAGTAACATGTTCATTTTTCATTTTTGTTGCGTTAAATTGCAAAATCTTTAGTGCGGTTAGAAAATTAAATATGTTTGAAATCGGTAATACAGACCTCGTTCGTTTTTGACAACATTCGATTTTGGCAACATTCGATTTTGGCAACATCCGATTTTGGCACATGTGCCAAAATCGAACGGTTTTTAGTAGCGACATTACCTTTAAGTTTTTTCTTTAACAGGACCAATATAATTTTGACAAACACCAAAAATACGTTTTCAGGTTCAGAAATGGTGATAGAATACAACAATAAAAACAAAAAAAAATTTAAAAATTATAAAGTACTAAAAATTTCAAAAAGATAAAAATTAAAAAAAAAATCAAAAATAAATACAAACAAAAGATTAAAAATGATAAAATCAACTTAAAAATGATGAAGAATGACAAAAACAGGAAAAATGACAAAGGAAAACAAAGATTATAAACAAAACTAAATTAGTGCAAAATGAAACAAAAACATGAGAAAAAAAAAACTATAAAAATTCCAAAAATGGTCGGAAATTGACTTAAAATAACGTTAATGATAATAAAAATAGTTTTTTGTAAAAATAGGAGAGAAAAAAAATTCAGTAAAAAAACCGTTCGATTTTGGCAACATTCGATTTTGGCAACACAAAATGTTCGGGCATGTTGCCAAAAACGAACGGGGTCTGTATTTCAATAAAATGGCAAGCTTTTCAAATTGAATGTCTTGTACTGGATCTTGATCCCAGATTTTGATACTGATCCTGGATATTCATTTTGGATTCAGGACTTTTAATTTAAATCCTTTTCCTGGGCCAAGATTCTTTTCCTGAGACCTGATCCTTTTTCTTTGGTTCTGTTTCTGGATCTAAAACCATTATCTCGTATTTCGGGGCTGATCTCTTGACTTCTGGTTCTGATCCCGAATTCGCTTTGTAATACTGGCTCTGAATCCTGATTCTGATCCTTGATCTCTGTCCCTAAATTGTAAAATCGAATTCTTACCCCAACCTAATCCCAAATAGGTACTGATCCTTATTCTGAGTCTGCATCTTGATGCTGGAACCTGTAGCCGAGTCCCGATCCCGTAGACTAATTCTAATCCCGGGTCCTGATCATGTTTTTTATCATGATCCTGGACCCCGGATTCTGATATAGATCATGAAATCTGAGACCGGTGCCCAAATGCAGATTCAGATTTGGGTACTACGACTTTGGTTAGCAAAATCTCTCAAATTTTGAGAATTAAACTTATAGGGTTATCCCAATCACCCCAATTTATTTTCAATTCAGTTTAGAAATCAATATTATGCTTTTTAAGCGCAAATTTTCACTTATAAATTTCCTTGAACATTAAGTCAATACACAAATTTTGAAGAGATAACTCGTCTTCAGGTCAACATCATTTCATCATCCATACATAATGATCAAATTTTTTCTAATTCTTTCGATTTCAAAATATCATTGGTTTTCATCGCGCTTCGTTTGGTTCTCAAATGTATTTTCAGTAAATTTTTGGAAAGATTTTCGAATCACTGTTGCTTTGCACAAATTGTGTTGAAATCAGTTTATAAATCTTCAAAACTCGAGTCCCAACTTCCATAGAAACATTTGACCTCTTTCATTTCGTCGGGATCACATTACAATTCACAAAGCATCCACTCCCACACGGATTTACGGTTCCTGCAACATGAAAGCTGATGATGGAACTTTTGACCCTATGTAGAAGGCAAGTACTGCCCCCATTATAGAGTGCTTGCTGGCGCCTGCCCGACCACCCCCTTTTTTCCTAAGAGGAGGACACCAGAACCCGAGAAAAGGGGGTCCATAAAGGTGTTGGACCTAATAAAGATGAATATCTGCGCGCGAGAAGTTCCATAAACAGCACACATTTATGACTCTGCGGAGTGCGCCTTTTTTCCCGTCCATGATTTACGCTCTACAACACCTTTCAAAAGTGAGGAAAAAAGTGCAAAAAAAAAAGACCGTACCTACTCAGAATGCCATTCAAGGAGATGCCGGATTGTTGGACGGATTACAATTGTCGAATAACTGCAGTTTGCTCACATTTTACTGCTTTATGACTTGCAGGTGTGGATTGAATGTTGAATTCTGGAACGCCCTCCAGAAAGGGGGTGTTGAAGCGAAAAATCGAACGATTAGCAAGTTGTGAACTTTTTCAATGTTTGTTAGATTTGTTAGACGTAAACAAAAATCTTTAAAAAAAACTTAATAGCTGATAAGTTTTTAATGGTTTCGTAACATCAAAGTTCTCTGAAAAATTTCTTCAGTTCATTGTTAACTTACTACGTTTAGCTGTTATCGTGCACAAACCAAATTTACATATTAAAAATCTTAAACTTAAAATTACCCGTTTTGTTGATTATGCTTTAACATATAGCTCAACTTTTTACAAACGATAACTGCTTAGAAAATAACCGTTCTGCCTAGCACTCTTCCATTAAGGGAAAAAAAGCAACCAAAACTGCATCCAGCGAGTGTAAAGTCGTAGAAAATTGTTTAGCCTCAAGGCAGGTCGTTAAAGCAAGCCTGCAGGAGGTGAATGGCAGCATAAGGATTCGGGAACCTACCCAATTTTCATTCGAGAAATCCGGTGAAATGGTCAGTCAACTAGTGGGGGTGGGGTCATTGAATGTGTCGTTAGCTCTCTCTTTCTTCCGTTAGGTAGGTAGCTGCCTTGTTGTTGATCCGGAACCGGAAGAGTTCTTTTGAATGGGTGTTATTTCGCTTTTTGCTTTATTGCTTCCGCCCGAACCCGGAATGGATGATCGTTGAGAAAAGTGGAACAATTTTCGTGCTCAGGGGAGGGTTCAGCTTTCTTACTCGGGGACATGCACCCGGTTTTAGGAGAACTGCTTGAGTTTAATGTGAATTGAAAAATGAAATATTTTGAATCGTAAATTATTTACAACTTTTTTTTTTAAAGGAATTTTCGACAACTTACAATGTTTTGAAGGAAATGATACTTTGCAAAAAAAATAATAGAGACACATTTATATGGGTACCTATGGGAACCCACGCATTCTCCGTCATTGAATGATCTCAAATGATTTCTCCGGAACTCTTCGAATACCTACAAAGTACCTACCTAATCTTGTTTTCATTCATTTGGTTTATCGACAGCCGTGCTTCTCGTAGCAAATTGTAAAAATCGCACGAGCACACGTACTTTCTCACGTCATTTCTAGACTGACTGACGTTTCTCATGGTTATTTTCCCTATAGCTACTTCCGTCATCCGGTACAGTATTGTTCCGATTTTGTCAGCTCCCGATTTTGTCTACCCCCGATTTTGTCTATCCCCGATTTTGTCAGCATTTTATCCCGATTTTGTCAGCCTTTAAATATAGTTGAAATTTTCTGCTTTTGAACTAAAATTCCCAGTCATTTTACACTGTTTGTTTTTTTTTTTGGGGTTGTCCTGACCCACGTAGAGGACCACCCATTAACCACTTGGTATTTTAGGGACCATTCAAATATTATGTAACGCTTTCAGGGGGGAGGGGGTATAGCAGTTTGATACGCTTTGTGGATTTGTGGAGCCCTTAGGGATCATTCATAAACCACGTAGACTTAGGGAACTATCCACAAACCACGTGGATTTGTCGTTTTTCATGAAACTTTTTTTTCTTTTTTAATTCAGAAAAATAAATGACGGTTCAAAATAAAACATTTATTTTTGTAAATCCATAAAAAAATTACCATTACATACTTCAAATTAAAACGTGATCAACAAATTCAGCTGTTTTGCAATTGCATATCAATCCTGCATTTACGCACCAATGTTTTGACATGTACACAATCCATTGTATGAAAGGTGTTTGTAAACATTCACTTCACTTAGGGTTGAGTTCTTGAACAGGTCCTCCATTTTGCTATTTGCAAGACCTTTCATTTGACGCCTCAATAACTCAAATCGGTCAAGCGGTCATCGAGAAACGTGTGTGACATTATTTTGTAACATACACACACATACGCACATACATACACACATACATACACACATACAGACATGTTCCGATCTCGACGAACTGAGTCGAATGGTATATGACACTTGGCCCTCCGGGCTTCGGATCGAAAGTTGGTTTTTCAAAAGACATTTTTTTTTTTTTTAAAAAATATGTCTTTATTTGTATCAATTCATCATTACATTTATATTACATTTTTTCATTAAATTAGGTGTTCAGCTCAATAATGAACTGTTCAGAGCCCTATAGTTAACTAGATATTAAAAATTTATTTGTAAGAATTAAATTTTCTTAGCGCAATTAAGAATTTAATGTAGGAGAACATCCTGTAATGGCAAAAATATTTTAAACTTAAAACTAAACACTATCCTAAAATTAAACTAGTTATAAAGAGAACGAATCTCTGCGATAGAAGACTGCATCGATTTGCCTCTGAAGTTGGAGATGATTTTGTTGGCCATCTCTTCGATCGATTCAATGCCCGCAATCCGATGAAGATCTTCGGTGCTGTGCCAAGGTGGAAGCCGCAAAATCATTTTCAGAACCTTGTTCTGAATCCTCTGGATGGCTTTTTTCCTCGTCGCGCAGCAGCTAGACCAAATCGGAACTGCATACATTATCGCTGGTCGGAAAACTTGCTTATAAATAAGCATCTTATTCTTCAGGCACAACCGGGATTTCCTGTTGATGAGAGAATAAAGAGATTTAGTATATTTATTACACTTAGATTGAATATCTTCAATGTGATTTTTAAAAGTAAGATTCCGATCAAGTGTAAGTCCCAAGTACTTCACGTGATCAGACCATTCTAATGAAACCCCATTAAAAGTTATGGAATGATTTTCATTAGGTTTTAAAAATTGAGCTCTTGGCTTATGGGGAAATAAAATAAGTTGAGTTTTGGAAGCGTTAGGAGAAATTTTCCACATTTTCAAGTAATTCAAAAAGGAATTTAAATTTTGTTGCAATCTACTGCGTACCACCCGTAAATTTCGACCTTTGGCTGAAAGCAAAGTATCATCAGCAAATAATCTTCTACCTTTTCCTTCTGGTACATCAGGAAGATCAGAAGTAAAAATATTGTATAAGATTGGCCCAAGTATACTACCCTGTGGAACACCAGCTCTAATGGGTGTCCTTTCAGAGCATGAATTTTTATAGCTTACTTGTAAGGTTCGGCTAGTCAAATAATTTTGAATAATTTTGGTGAGATATACAGGAAAATCAAATCGAGCTAATTTAGCTACTAAACCTTTGTGCCAAACACTGTCAAAAGCTTTTTCAATATCAAGAAGAGCAACACCAGTTGAATAACCTTCAGATTTGCTAGCGTTAATCATATTAGTTACACTCAAAAGTTGATGTGTAGTAGAATGTCCATGACGAAAACCAAATTGTTCATCAGGGAAAATAGAATTCTGATTAATGTGAATCATCATTCTATTCAAAATAACTCTCTCAAATAGTTTACTTAAAGAAGGAAGCAAACTAATTGGTCGATAACTTGAAGGCTCTGAAGCACTTTTTCCAGGTTTCAAAATTGGAGTTACTTTGGCATTTTTCCATTTATTGGGAAAATAAGCCAAGTGAAAACATTTATTGAAGATTTTAACTAAAAAATTTAAAGTGCTTTCAGGCAACTTTTTAATAAGAATATAGAAAATCCCATCTTCCCCTGGGGCTTTCATATTTTTAAATTTTTTGCAAATCAATTTAAGTTCATCAATATTTGTCTCACAAGAACTTTCAAATACATTTTGTTTAGAAAGAATATCATCAAATTCAAGGGAAATTTGAGCATCAATTGGACTTACAACGTTTAAATTAAAATCATGAGCAGACTCAAATTGTTGGGCTAATTTTTGAGCTTTTTCTGCGTTAGTTAAAAGAAGTTTATCCCCATCTTTCAAAGTAGGAATTGGCTTCTGGGGCTTTTTCACAATTTTTGTTAATTTCCAAAATGGCTTTGAGTAGGGTTTTATGTCCTCTACTGCTTTGGCAAAATTTTCATTACGAATGAAATTTAAACGACGTTTGATCTCTTTTTGAAGGTCGCAATAAATAAATTTCAAATAAGGATCCCTAGTACGTTGATATTGGCGTCGACGAATGTTTTTCAGTCGTATCAAAAACTGAAGATCATCATCAATTAAAGGTTGATTAAATTTATGTTTAACTTTGGGTATTGAAGCGGCTTTAGCATTGACTATTGAAGTTGTCAAATTTTCTACAGCCAAATCAATATCTTCAATTGAATTCAGTGGAACGTTTACATCTAAATTACGTTCAATAAAATTCCTATATCGCTCCCAGTCAGCTTTTTGAAAGTTAAAAGTTGATTTTAAAGGGTTTTCAATGGGACTTTGGGATAAAGAAAAAGTTACTGGAATGTGGTCTGAATCGAGGTCCGCATGAGTAACTAATTGACTACAATGCTCGCCTAAATCCGTTAGAACCAAATCAATTGTGGAAGGATTTCTAATCGAAGAGAAACAAGTATGCCCATTAGGATATTCAACAGTATAATAACCTGCAGAGCAGTCATTAAATAAAATATTCCCATTTGAATTTGATGAAATATTATTCCAAGATCGGTGTTTTGCATTAAAGTCACCAATAACAAAAAATTTAGATTTATTTCTGGTGAGTTTTTGTAAATCTCCCTTCAAAAAATTTTTCTGTTCACCGCTGCATTGAAAAGGCAAATATGCGGCAATAATTATAATTTTCCCCATAGAAGTTTCTAATTCAATTCCAATTGTTTCTAAGACTTTTGTATTGAAAGAAGGAAGAAGTCTAAATTTGAGACGACTATTGATGACAATAGCTACACCCCCACCTTGTCGATCAAGTCGATCATTTCGCAAAATTTTAAAGAAAGCATTGCTTTTCAAGTTAATGTCTGGCTTTAAAAAAGTTTCAGTGATGGCAGCAATATGTATGTTTTGAGTTTTCAAAAATAAAAAGAATTCATCTTGGTTAGCCAGCAAAGATCTAGCATTCCAATTCATAATATTTAAACATCTATTTGGATCCATGAGGGAATTGCAAAGTCATAATAATTTTGTTAGCATAATTAAAAGAAGTTTGGAAAGCTTCAAACATTGAATTTGCTTTCAACATAAGTTGCATCATTTCCATTAAATTTTGATGCAAAAATTTTAATTTTTCCTCAGTAATCTCACCCAAATCAACAAAATTGTTAGGATCAGAAAATGAAGGAGAAGAACAAGTATTTGAATTTCGGGGATTTTCCCAAGCCTTCGCATGAACGTTGAGTCTTGGTTTTTTCCCAATTTTATTACTTATGCCTGGAGAGGGCAACCCATTTTCAACCACCTCTGAGAACGATAAACAACGAGTCTGTGGCGCAGATTCAGCACAGGTAACATTAAAATCACTTCGGGTATTACCCAGCCGTGATTCCAATGTAGACCGAGGCTGAATGCGAACAGGCAGGTTGTTTGCCGGCCCGACGTGTGAAGACGAAAAAGAGGAAGGAGGAGAAGAAACTTTTCTGGAAACTTTGGGATTTTTCCTAGAAGCAATAATTTTTGCCCTGATGGGACAGTCTAGCGAATTCGAAGAATGATTACCTGCGCAATTTGCACACTTGAAAAATTCTGTTTTTGGTTTATCACCACCATAAAGGCATTTAGATTTTTCATGATCGAATGAGCCGCAAAGCATGCATCTGGCATTCATTCTACAATTTTTAGTGCCGTGACAAAAAGCTTGACAACGACGACATTGCGTAATATTTTGAAGGAAATTGGTTGAAGATTTTCGAAAAGGTTCGAATTTGACTCGACAATGAAACATAAGACGAGCCTTTTCAAGAATTTGCAAATTATTAACTTGATCCTTTTTAAAATGGATCAAATAAAGCTCAGGAGCAAAACCAACACTGCTGATATTATTCGTGTTGGTTCTTTTCCTCATTTGAATTACTTGAATTGGAGAAAAACCTAACAAAGAATTTAATTCAGATGTGATCTCATCCGGTGTCTGATCGCCGGTGAGACCACGAAGTACAACTTTAAATGGACGATCACTTCTAGTGTCGTACGTAAAAAATTGATGTTTTTTATTATTCAAATAATTTAAAATTTTTTGAAAATCATTAAAAGATTCCGCCAAAATACGAGCAGTTCCCCTTCGACCGATCTGAAAAGAAATCTTCACATCCTTGACGGAAGTGACGATTTCTTTTCGAAAGGCATTGAAGTCAGGAATCGTGACCGTAATTGGTGGAACCTTTTCGTTTTTAAGAGTATAAGAAGAAGAAGAAGGTTTCTTAGTACTCTTATCAGAATTAAATATGAATATTTCTTCATCACCGATGTTATGAAGGACATCGAATGAATTGGAAATTTCAACTTTTTTGGCAGATGGCCCTGGATTAGGTTCAGCAATCCGTTTTCTTCCGGCCCTTGAGCCGGCCGAAGACTTCCCCATGCTGGAAAGAAAAGAGAAAAATATGAATAAAAGAAAATAGAAATAATTTTAGCACTGAAAAGTGCTGATTGAAAAACAGGTAAGGAAAAAATAAATAATGTAAAAATGTTCCTGCAGGTACACAGCAACGATACGATGCTCCGGCGTACGTGTTGACGGCTCAACGGTACAGATGGAAGTGATTTCAAAAGACATGATTCCCTTCTTTGTAAGAAGGGTAAAAAATAAAAAAAAGGGGTCAATGTCACCCCTTATCATGGTATTGACATAAAATATCCAAATAACAAGTAAACAGACAAATATCAAATCAAAATTGAAATTATTTTCATGAAAAATTTTTTTCCCGATTTTGTCAGGTACCCTAATTTGTCAGCCCTAAATTCAAGATGGGGCTGACAAAATCGGAACAATACTGTACTTGTAATTGATTCCGGAGCAAGGGCACGTGTCAGTATTTGATGGATTTTTTTTCAAAAATTACGTAACCTGTTAGGTATTGGCTATGGGATCATGACTCCAGTCCTCTATAAACTCATACAATTGTTTTGAGGTGCTTCTATCCTTGTACTGTAGCCTTTCTTTAAGCATGTTCACTGGTGTAAAAATTTTGACATTTTGAAAATTTTACCATGGAGAAATATTTTCAAGATCCTTGGGCGTTGTATTTTTTTACAGCACTGCTTCTATTTCAGCCGTAAGATATAGAAATATCGCTATTTTTGCCTAACAGCATGCAAAACTACAACACGTGTTGTAAAAAAAACTTGAAGGCCACAGATCTTAAAAATGTTTTTACATGGAAAAAATTTCAAAATGTGCTAAAAGTGACAAAATTTCTACAACTTTTTCCAAACACCAGTGAACTTGCTTTAACATAATGTAAATTATATCATATGATACAAGGTTATAAAAAAGTGATACCTTGGGATTCCAAATTCTTATTGAGATGATAACGATAAAAGAACCTTACACAATAAATTCGATTTTTTCAAGATAAAAGTATTTAAAAAATCACATAAATTGCATCATCTGCAACAAATTGGGGGTTTTTGAATTGTTGGATCATGGAATAACTTGTCTTTTTTAGTTTAATTAACGAAGTCGCGTGGTTTTTCGGTCCGCGGAACAAATCAAAAATCCCTTGTATTTACGGTCGTTCTTAAGTACAATTACTATTTTTCAAGTGATGATATTTGGTGCTCTCTGGTTGTTACGAAAGTTATTCGATTCAGTCGTCAGATGTTGCTTTATTTGGAAATCTTATTTCCAAAATTTAGATGGGCATGTTTAAATATGCGTTCTGTAGTGGTTCAATTCAGTAGCATGATGAGCATGATATCTGCGCGAGTGTGTTAGTGTCGTTACGCCCGCTTCGCTCTTTCTCCCTGTTTCTGTGTTGGAGCTGAAATATTGTGTTCTGGGCAATGTGAAATCATATCGATGTGAGAAGTGTTTTTGTTTCAATTTCTTAAATGGATTACATAAAACACATCCGAAGGTAGGAGAATGATTAGAAAATAATCCTAGGATGTGTGCTAATTTGGTCATGATTTCATTGCGATCGAGTGCGGGTTTACAAATGTGATGGCATATCGGACGATGTTGTTAGTGTGGCAAGTAGTGGCAAGTGGCCTGGGGGAAGAGAGTCGGAGAACATTTTTTTTTCAAGTGGCAAAATAAGCGAATTCAAGTTGGTGTTGGAGGGAAAGGGTGACTATGTACGATGGTAGTGTTAGTAATTTACTGTCGGAATGGATAGTGGAAAAACGAAACCAGAAATGAAAATGTTTTGCTTTGGAGAAATCTTTTCAGAACACGGAAAACAAGATGTTGGAGAGAAAGAAAAGTGCCAAATGAGTGCAATAATGCAAGAAAAGAAATCAGTTTTTAATCGTTTCTTGTTGCCATTCACCGCCAGAGCAGCCACGCACACATCTATGTAACGTTGCCTGAAAGGAGTGTAGGTAAACGCGAGTCGAACTTCAAAACTGAGGATAGTATGAAGAGAGTAATACAATAGTGTTGGTTGCAAAAAGCCCGGGACTTGAGGAGACCATGAAACTCCGATAAACTGTTACTGCAATGAAAACTAGGATGGTTCAACAACATTCATTTATTCATGTTTTTGGCCAAATATCCACTGCAATTTCAAATGGCTGGTGCGTGTGTGAAAACTTGAGGTCATGATTGGTGCTTTCGGTTGACCGAATCGTATCATCGTTACTTTCGGGAGTGACCTGGTTTTCCAGTGTTTTTTTTTCATGAAAGGGATAGGGGAAGGTGGCTTGAGGTGTGGAAAAGGCAACGGAACAATGTTGTGAAAATAAAGAAAAGTGAATAAGAGAGAGGTAGAGAGTCTTTTTTTTTATTTATTTGATCATTAGGATTAGAGATGTACCGAATAGTGGTATTCGGCGAACGGCCGAATACCGAATATTGACCTTTTCAACTATTCGGCCAAACGAAAATTCGGCCGAATATTCGGTCGAATATTCTATTGACCTTTAATGAAAAAACTTAAGCGATTATTTCAATGCTTTCTTTTTCTTCCATATTAATGCCCCTCATGTTTTTAGTCGAAAATTCTCAACCAAATGATATAATCGGATGATATATTACAAGATATTTTTTAAGAAGGGGTCTTTGTTGTTGTTGTACGTTTATTTAAAAAGGGTTTTTATCATTACACTTTTACTCTCAGTAGGGGTCTTTTTGATTTTTAAAATGTCACCAATAATTGAAAAGAAAACCGTTGACTATTCGCTCCTAGGGCATTTATCACCAAAGAGATTGCGTTTCTATGAAATCTGGGATAAAACATGTCAAAACAGGTGCCAAGCTATTTGAAATTTCTTCTCTGATATTGAATTAGATAAAGGTATCTTCAAAAAAATCTTGTTGAAAAGATAGATGATCTTTAACCTAAAGCACACCAAAAAAAATTAAAAATTTCCAAAATTTATGTTAATTTTGAAAAAATCATTATTGAACACAAAATTTAAAAGTTTTTTAAGAGGAATTGGAGTTTTTTATTTGATTAAGCAAATAATCTGAATAAACCCGAGCAAAACTCGGGAAGTTGTAAATTTATGCGGATACACCATAAATGTTTTGCTGAAACCATAAGTTTTTAATGATTGTGTAGCTTTGACAACATTACTTTGGATATTTGATAAATAATCCAAAATTTTTTTGAAAAAATTTCAAGTCTGTAGTAGATATTCGGCCTATTCGGCCTATTCGGCCGAATACTTAGCTCAACTATTCGGTGAGCCGAATATTCGGCTTAACGGTTTTTCGGCGATAT